>NC_054379.1:160199916-160449916 GCF_017654675.1 Xenopus laevis
CTGCTTGTAGCCCATAAATATAGAGTTAATAAAAAGAAACCAACTACCTGAGCATACGTGCTTTATTATGTTGAATAACCCCACTCCCTGAAAAAAAGCTATACAACAGAGAAAGTTTCTCTTTATTTATGCTCTTAGGTGCTATCATTAGATTCAAGCAAGGGCCCATCTGGCGGGAAACTGAAATATTTTCCCTGTGATTGGCTGCTCGCATATTTGCATTGCAGCCAGTCAGAAAGAGTTACAAACTCCTCCTCTGGCTGCAAAGGGTTGTTATTTTATTGTAACTGCACTTTATAAAAAAATAAAACTTTACAATGTATATACAGTAATAAAATATTTTTATTTTGTAAGGCAATGGCTTAAAGGAGACAAGACCTATACAGGTATGGGATCCGTTATCCGGAGACCCGTTATCCAGAAAGCTCTAAATTATGGAAAGGCCGTTTCCCATAGACTCCATTATAATCAAATGATCCAGATTTTAAAAAAATGATTTCCTTTTTCTCTGTAATAATAAAACAGTAACTTGTACTTGATCCCAACTAATATATAATTAATCCTTATTGGAAGCAAAACCAGCCTATTGGTCTATTTAATGTTTACGTGATTTTCTAGTAGACTTAAGGTGTGGAGATCCAAATTACAGAAAGATCCATTATCCAGAAAACCCCAGGTCCCGAGCATTCTGGATAACAGGTCCCATACCTGTACTGTAATAATTCCAGCATTTCACCAGAAGACAATTTACCTCTAGCAATGTTTTGTAGGGTTGTTTTACATCCATAAGGTGCATATTCCCAATGAATGGTAGGGTTCTTGGACCAGGAGGGAAATTTTGGTAAACATTCTTTTTCTTGCCAAACAAAACAAATCCCAGAAAAAGGCAAATAAAGGCTGAGAGGAGTATTGTCATTGGATCACCGGCCAACATGGCTCCAGTTTGACCTGCAGTAAAAATGTATAGAATAAGGAATTATTATGACATTTCATAAATATATTACATATCAGCTCAGATATTATAAAACTTGCAGCCTTGTGGGGACCAGGAGCGTTCGATTCTTGAACTGCTTTCGCCACTGCATTGTGTATTATATTGGTCGTGGCCAGCAGTGCACATCCCATATGAAATAGAAGTGCTCCTGGTCAGTATCAGAACAGTGTTGGGTCAAGAGAACAACTAGATTTATCACTTTAGTGCTGTCAGGTGCAAGTGAGCACTGCATGCTATAATCAGCTGGAAAGTATGGGTGTCCCTAGCACCTTGTGTTCCTCAATGTTCTCCAACTCGCACAATAAAAATAAACAAAATTTAATAACAATGAATATACAGAAAACAATTCAAAACATATATAACATATTAATGTAGGGACCCATAGGTTTGATGAGTCCCTATGGCTTTAAATCCCTACATTTCTTAATTTCTCTATTTACTGGGCAAAATGTATCCATTTACATATCTTTATCATTGGCCCAAAGGCCAAAGGTATGATCACTTCCTGCCACACTTTAATAGAGTGTTTGGTTAGGGGTGTGTCTGTGGAACCAGACGGATGTGCTCCGGGGAGTCTGGGATTAACAAGGCCCCAGTAAAGCTGTGCTGCCCTAAAGGGTCAACATTTTTAGTGAAAGTCGGGGAGCAGGGATCCCGTGAACGAGGCTTAGCCAATGACAGGTTAACTATTGTAATGTCACTTTCTAGGGAAGTCAGATAGAGAGGTTGGAGTTCTCCAACAAGTATTGATAGCCAGGGGTGCTTCGCCAATGAGGCAAGTTGAGGCTGTCGCCTCAGGCGGCAGCGCCCCACTAGGTACCAGGGGGAGCAAAAATGCTTATCCTGGTACTTTAAGAGCGAATTTCCGGGGGAGGGGGGGGCAGCAGCAACTGCTGCTGCCTCAGGCAGCAGAGGGGCCAGGATTGCCCCTGTTGAAATCAGGGAGTAGCTCTCCCCTAGACTCTACTTTGCCTAAAGACCACAATCCGGATCCCATTAATCCCCCTAGGGAACACCCTTACAATTCCCTAGCAGTGAAAACAAGTAGAAAGAAGTACAACATCCCTCCACTACTTCAGAGGTAATTCAATAACTCAAATGCACTCAATTAATGTCCTAATGAATTGACTGCAGTACAACATATTGGATCATTTAATTGTAAAATAAAATGAATTCCCTTGTTTTATATGATATTAAATATGATATTAAAACAAGTGAATCCTTTAAATTGAACATGAATTCATACAACTTATTTGACTTAATTAAAGTGCTCTGTGCCAATGATTTACCTTCATGTGAAGTTACACAGGTGAATATATAAATACCCCACCCTTTAATAAAGTGCTCAGTGCCAATGACTTAGCTTAAAATGTAATAATCAATTATAGCAGTTCATGAGAGAACCAGTGAATCACGAAGGCAATAATTCATCAAATTAGAAACCCAATCATTATACAATGACTAAAACTAGATCCAATTACAATTAAAAAGTCAAATTCATGAAAATACTAATATTAAAAAAGGTGGGAAAGGAAACGGGAATAGAGGTGGAGCTGTACCGGTTGCTACAAGCTGATTTGGATTCTGTCTAAGCCAGGGCCGGAACTAGGGGTAGACAGAAGAGGAGCGTGCCTAGGGTGCAAAGATAGAGGGATGCCAGGCACATACCTCTTCTGCCGCCTTCCCCTAGCTCAGACCCTTGCGTCTTCCATCACTTGCAGCTTCTCTTGTCTCTTTGCGCCTGCCTGTGCTCTTCCAGGCTCTCATCCGTGCACACACACACTTGTGCTCGGGCTCTTGAGTTCCCCATAGCCGGCAACTACTCCTCTGTGTGCTCGTGTGCAGTTCAGCACAGGCGCACACACTTGCACGCACTTCGCATGCATGATTGATTGGGGGGAATGTTGCCAGTTGGGTTGCCTAGAGCACCCGGCCAGCTTGGCCCGGCATTGGTCTAAGCCCTGGGACACCACACGAGGGAGAAGGCAGGACACAGAGGACCCTGGTCTTGATTTTAAAGTTCCCTAACTATTGTAGTAAAGGTGGCCGTAGAGGCACCGATAATATCGTACAAAACAATTTTTTGTACAATATTCGGTGCAGGTGTGGTGAGAACCCATGACTAAGTGCCCTAAGTGGGTACGAAATGCATAGGGTGGATTGATAAATAAAAATATTTCTTTAACTTATTCTTTCTGGTCCTATGGATTAGTTTGAGTGCCGGTCGGCCCAGCTTCTTCTTCAGATTCCTGGTGGGAGAGGAGCCAACTGATATCGGCAGAAGATTTGGATATCGGTTGGCTCATCAATCGGGCTGGTCAGAAAATTTTGAACAGGCGCCTTTGAGGGCACCCGAACATTGGCCATTTTAAGTGTTGAATGGTCAGATACAGGTAGAATTCTATTGTTTCTACCTGTATATCTGACTATTCAGCTCTACACGTGTGGATCGTAATTGTTACGTCAATGGCCACCTTAAAGGAGAACCAAACCCTTGCTACTAAAATCCCCTACACTACACAGATCCCCCTTCCTGCTCCCCACCTAAACTAGGTGGTACCTATGCTAAATGCCCCTAAGTATTTACTTACCCCTCAGTGCAGATTCAGGGCATCAGACTTCACGGCAGCGATCTTATTCTCTTCGTAATAGAACGGCACATCGGTGCATGCGCTGTTGGGGCAATTTTCTGTTTCGTGACGACTGCGCATGCGCCGAAAGTCACGAAAATTGCCGAAGCGCCGGAAGAAGACCAGAAGATTACCAAAGCAGCTGAAGATGGCGCCCGTGAACTCCGCTGGACAGAATGTTCACCGAGGGGTAAGTAAAGAGTGAGGGGCATTTATCAAAGGTACCACCAAAGCTGGGGGAGAGCAGGGGGGTTCATGTAGGGTAGGGAATTTAAATAGAAAGGGTTTGTTTCTCCTTTAAGAGACTACCTTTCCAATGAGACCACAAATCAACTTGCACTTTGGAAAGAATTAAGATTTGAAGGCAAAGGCCACACACTTAATTAGGCAGCTCCTGTAACCTATCCTAAAAGCGGTAAAAATTATATTATACAAAAGTGCAACATTGAAATCACACAAAGATCTGCCGGGGTTCCTCAGTACATGGGAAATCCCTGAAATCGCAATCCCGGATTGGCAAGAGATGTCACTGCCACAGTTGCCTCAAGGATCCCAGTGGCAAGAGGTACAGAAAAAGCGTAACAGGGCTCCCTCTTCTCATCCAGCGACACCAAAGAAGAGCAAAGAGGTACCTCCTCAAACCTGAATTCCTCTACGAAGCAGTTGCCGCCTCTTCTTTGTGGATTACAAAAGTTTTTTGCTTTGACTAGTTCAAGCAAAGTTTGCTTATGCGTTGGAAATTTTCTGCATGGGACCTCCCCGCAGTCTTTAGCCGTGCTATGGCTTCATGTCCACTCTAATCCCCCCACAGGAACAGTGTCCTTTTGTCACACTTTTGGACGCAGGGGACGTAAAGGGGACTCTATTTATCCCACCTGGACAAAGTTGTTGTCCCATAGGGAATTCTACATCCGGAATACTGGGATCCCCGGTTCCCCACCAATGTTGGTTGCTTATTTTTTTCTTTATTGTTCTACTTTTTTTTTTCTTCTTGTATTTCATACTTAATTTGAATTTGTTATTGCAGGCTTCGGGTAAGGGTGCTACATTTTACTGTTTGTATTTGATGCTGCAGAATTTTCAAAACGGTGTTATGGCTAAGGGAAGAGCTCTAATAGACCTGGGGGAAGCGGGATTCCCCACCCCTTTTACCATCCAATTATGCCACGGTTGATTTCGATGAACGTTAAGGGCCTCAACACACCTCGTAAACGCTATTTGGCCTTGAGAGAGGCTAAACGGCTTCGTGCAGACGTGGTCTTCTTACAGGAGACACACTTTTCCCAATTAAAAACGAATAAAATTTGTTCGAAACTCTACCCCCAGGTCTATTATGCTTCGGGTCAAACCAAAAAAGCGGGAGTGGCTATACTTTGTAACAAAAACATAACTTTCTCACCAATGGAGATCATTAGGGATCCTAGCGGGAGATTCTTGATCATTAAGGGCATTCTGGGAGGGGTGGAAATTATCTTAGCGAATGTCTATTGCCCCAATGTTAGTCAGAATAAATATCTCGAGAAGGTGTTAGCAAAATTGAATTTTGCCTCGGCTATACCGCTGATTTTGGCAGGGGATTTCAATATGGCCTGGTCGGCAATTAGGGATAGGACTAAATCCACGATCCCGGCAGAACATTTGGCCAAGACTTTTCGGAAACAGATTAGGTCTCAGAAACTGTACGACCCCTGGCGTATCCAACATCCAGTAGATAAAACGTATATGTTCTACTCCTGTCCCCATAAAACACATACTCGAATTGACTATATCTTCTTGAATCAGTCAGCTATGGGTCATGTTCATGTGACTAAGATACATCAGATCACTTGGTCTGATCATGCTCCCATTGAAATAGACATTCATTTAACCCCCATTAAGCCTAAGGTATTTTCATGGAGATTAAATGAAACGTTACTGAGTAATGATCAGATCAAAACGCACATAGGTGACTCCTTAAGGGACTACTTCTCAATTAACAAGGGGTCTGTCTCTTCTAGTGCTATACTTTGGGAGGCTCATAAAGCCGTGATTCGGGGTGAGTTCATAGCCCAAGCCACTAATCATAAAAAGACCGCTGCGGCCAAGAGAATAGAATTACTAGCAGCCCAGAAACGTGCTGAGACACAATTGTACAGCAGGCCCACCATCCCATTGCTAACTAAAGTTGTAAACTATAGAAATCAAATTAAACAATTGGACATAGCCCACGTGGAAAAATTGATGTCTTGGACTAAACATACATATTACGAGTTTGGGAATAAGGCCCACACACTACTGGCCAAGAAGCTGAAAAATCAGCAGTTGGCGAGGGGCATAATGTCTATTAGAAACAAACAGGGCCAACTGGAATATACCACAGAAAAGATAACTGACACCATTTATCAATACTATAAATCATTATACAACCTAGATCCCCACTCACGGGAAAATTTGACTCAGCTCAGGGAAACGCTTAAAAGAAAGATCAGTAAATGGCTTCCGCAAAATACGCTACCTTCTCTACAGGATAGGGATATCTCACCCCTTAACAGAGTAATTACCGACACCGAAATAGCGCAAATTATCCAAGATGCCCCTGGGAAAAAAACACCTGGACCAGATGGTTTTTCTTATGGTTATTATAAAACATTCAAGGATATCCTTCTCCCTCATCTGCAGGACTTATACAATGGTTTCCTGGCTGGTGACGGCATTCCCAAATCTATGGCTCTTTCTCATATTACTTTAATCCCCAAACCGGGGAAGGATCCCCTTGAATGCCCCAACTATAGGCCGATATCTTTAATTAATGTGGATTTAAAAATCTTTAGCAAGATACTGGCCAATAGATTGGCCCCCCTTATGCCCCGACTTATAGATGACGATCAGGTGGGCTTCATACTGGCTCGACAGGCAGGAGACAATACCAGGAGGACTATTGATCTGATAGACATTGTCAACAATGAACCCCAACCAACTCTACTTCTCAGTCTTGATGCCGAAAAGGCCTTCGACCGTCTTGATTGGAACTACATGATTTCTCTATTGGAACTTATGGGCTTTGGTGGGAGTTTCCTCAGGGCGGTCGAAGCCTTATATAATGTACCCACAGCTGCAGTTAAAGTGAATGGCTCCTTATCTAAGGAATTTCAGATTACCAACGGGACCCGACAGGGTTGCCCCCTTTCGCCCCTTCTATATGCCTTGTGCATAGAACCTTTGGCATTGGCTATAAGGACTAACCCTGATATTAAGGGAATTCAATTTCACCAAAAAACATACAAATTGTCCCTCTTTGCGGATGATGTCCTTTTAACGTTGACACAGCCATACACTTCCCTCCCAAATCTCCATAAAACACTTCAGGAATATGGTATTCTTTCTGGTTATCAGATAAATTCACATAAAACAGAAGCTCTGCCGCTCCATTTCCCTCCCCTTATGTTAAAAACACTCCAATTAAATTTTAATTATGCTTGGAAATTAGACTCTATTAAGTACTTGGGTATTAATATTACAAAAACATATGAGGGTTTATATGCAAGCAACTTTCCCCCCTTACGGGAGAGATCTTGACAAATGGAACCAGGGAACATTGTCTTGGTTTGGGAGGCTGGCCACGATAAAGATGAATGTGATGCCGCGATTGTTATATTTATTCGAGACGCTTCCCATACCAATACCTAATGCTGTATTGAACCGTATCCAATCTATGTTCACCAAATTTATTTGGGCCTCTCGTAAGCTTAGGATAGCCAAGGGGGTATTATTAAAATACACAACACAAGGGGGTCTCTCAGTCCCGGATGTTAGGAATTACTACAGGGCCTGCCAGCTTCGGCAGATAGTTCATTGGACGGCACTGAACCCTCCAAATAAATGGGCAGAATTGGAAGGCTTAGCGGTGCATCCCCTTCATTTAACTAACCTAATATGGGGTTCTGACCAGAAAATACAAAGAGTGTCGCGCTCACTACACACAATAGATTTCACGAGAAAAATATGGAAAGTGGTCCAATCACAACATGCGCTGCAGTCTGTAACCTCCCCACTGCGTGGTATACTTGGGAACCCGGGATTCTTGCCCGGCCAGAACTCAGACTTTAAAGGTATTTTTTCTGTCAAAACTCCAATTTTTTGGGTTAAAAAAAACCTAAACATTTTCAGTATTTTTTTTTTAAACTTGAAATTTTCAAGGTTTATTATACCCCGAATGAGGAAATAGCTTAAATCCGAAAATACTCCAGCCAAAACCTGTCAAGGTAATGTACTGTAGGAGTCAATGGCAGAGGTCACTTGAATCATATGAAGATGTTAATAGCATCCATGATTTTTTTTCTGTGGTTTTCGCTCAAAAACTTGATTAACTTAAGCTTTTTTTTTTTTGCCAAAAACTGGATTAATTCGAATATTCGGCTTCTTCACCCTGAATTTACTAATTCAAGTTTTTTTCCATTCAAGTTTTTTTTTTCTTAAATCAGAAAACATTGGAGTTGTGAGTTCTTTTCGAGGTATAAAAAAAACTTCACAGAGCTCTAAAACTCCACCTTTGATACCCCTGAAAGTAGTTACCTGTGTACTTTCCCTTTTAAAGTTGCTGAAGTCACAGGTAGGACTGGGAGCACTTCAGTTTATTTCCTCCCCGCAGCAGAGAATTCACAGCTCAGGCAGGATCAGGCAAGTCTGCAGCTCTTTGACCTACATGACAGTTGCAATACAATACACATTATAGATTTTTACATCACCCGCCTCCCACCAGACAAACACATACAGGTTTAAATATGTAAATTCATAGATCCCCATTCTACTTAATTGGCAGGGATCACCCCATAGGGGGCCACTTCTTCCTGGGCCACAAGTTGAAAAATACTCACCTGAACAATCCACAACTGTCACACGGGAGCAGCACTTTGTTCACCTGTTTACACTGTTCAGTTCAGCTGAGTTTATAAGTAATTTTGTAACCGGAGCTTCGGAGAGCTGCATTATCATTGGATGATTCCCTTATGGGCGGGGCTATGATTTCATATTCATTTAATATTCACTACAGATACTCACAGGGTATTATGGGTAATAACTAATGCCAAATAATTACATGAGCTGCAAATGTAACCAACTAATTATTCCCTCCAGCGTCTCTCATTAGTGTTTAGCAATTAGATGCAGTGTAATGTAGCGAACCTGTCGCTTACTTGGTTTTACATACAGTTTCAAAATTGGGGTCACTCAACCCAAACGGAGAGTTGGTGGTTCGGGTGTTGCGTCACGAACCCGTAGCTTGGGGAGAAAACGTT
This sequence comes from Xenopus laevis, assembly GCF_017654675.1. Taxonomy (NCBI): domain Eukaryota; kingdom Metazoa; phylum Chordata; class Amphibia; order Anura; family Pipidae; genus Xenopus; species Xenopus laevis. Next base: position 160,208,814 of record NC_054379.1, read on the forward strand.
GCACCACTATTCCACTTTTAGGCGCACACTCCCGAACTCCTCCGAGGCGGTTAGGATCAAAAATCTTTATTCCACATAGAGTAATAAAACACCTTACACGTTTCGTGTGTGTCCACATGTAATCATAGGTTACACACGAAACGCGTAAGGTGTTTTGATACTCTATGTGAAATAAAGCATTAACCGGAGTTCGTGGAGTGCGCGCCTAAAGTGGGTAATAATAATTCATGATTTGACGTAGCACTGCCATTTCTCCTCTGATATCTGAACAGTATAAGGATCGTATATATTTCCTGTTGGCAAGAGTAAACCCAAGAGCTTAACTTTGATATATATCAGTGGTGTTAGTGGGTAATGTAACTGTAGGTATTTATAATTACATAGCAGTGCTGTACAGCAGAACAATACATTCAGAGAACAAACAGGGGTCAGTTTGATTTAGTTACTGAGCCACAACGTTTTTGGGTCAGGATTTTTGTCGGCAAAACCAGTAACGAAACTAATCGCTTCCACCCCCCACCCCTCTAGACACGCGGTTTCCTTACTGGCGCACTACGGCACGATCTCCGGCGGGCCCCTAATGGGAGTGGGGCCCAATCCCCTTGCTCCCCGATAGTTAAGCCACCGGCAAAAACTATTAGTCACGTTAAAAAAAGAAGTCAAAACTGCGACAATTCCAAATACAAAAATACTCCTGCTAAAATCTGCTAAAATCGCGTAGAAGTCAACGATAGATTCTCCTTCTCACCAGGTCATTCAGATTCTCTCCAGGTCATTCCAGCTGTAGTCTCAGTGTCACAGTCAGAGTTCTCTCTTCTCCCCTCACTTCACACAAACATTTCTTCTTACTCAGGCCTGGGAACCGGGGGCAATATCTCCCCCTCTGTCTCAGTCCCAGGGACAATCAGGGAGGTGTTGGTACATGGACTTTTTACTTGTAAATTATCTGGTGCCCCTTTTCATTTCTCACAAATTGCCTGGCCCAACAGATACAGATTCTACTCACACTGTTCTGCAATGGAATAAGGACGGGAGTCATTTCTCTGTTCCAGAGAGTTTGTAGACTAAAAGCAGAACGTCAGGAAATGATGAGAGTGTCGGGGTTGGTTGGAATGAACTGCTGAACTGACTACTGAAATAAACAGAGGAGTTTGGGAGGAGGAGGGGTGCTATAGGGGCACTAGAAGACAATAAGGAATCAGAAAAGAATTCTTGTGGAATGTGCAGTTGGCGGAAGGGAATAGAGAGCAGGAGGGGAATTAGATAGAAAAACCCTGGTGAAAATCAAGCAAAACCACCAGTCTAATGTAAGGTAAGGAGCAGGGAATTATAGTTGACTTACTGTACGTGTTGATTATTCTTTATTTAGAGTGGTGTGTGGTGCCAGTTATATACTCAAGGGGGTCATTTACTAAACTCTGAATTTATCTCATTATTTTATTAGAAATCCACGACCAAACTCCCATGCCCCGATTTGCTCTTATTTATTAATTAAAAAACGTGAATTAATCTGAATGGGAAAAACCCCGATAAAACCGAGCGAAAACCCGTATCGTCCAATTATACCTGAACCGGTCGACTTTTTTCCTGGTTTTTGCCCAAATGCCCAGAATTTTTCAGATTTCCGGGTTAAATCCAGCACAAACCACTATATCTTCAAATTGGGATAGGTGTATTTTCGGATTCTGGCTTTTTGCAGCATCGGGGTATAATAAATATCGGAAAAAAATTGGTTTTTTTTTTCGAGTTTTTGCCCCAAAAATTCAAGGTTTAGTAAATAACCCCTTCAGTGTAAAGAAGGGCACTAGGACTTCCATTGAATAGCTGTAATTATAATTATTTAGCTGTATTTGCTATTACTGTTTGGGGGTTATCTGTGCCAGTGTACCCTTAAAGAAGAAGGAAAGCTACTGAGGCAGATTATTGCCAATAGTGCCAGCCAGAACACTATACTGTATTTATGCTGTACAATGCTTTACCCTACCTGAGTAAACAGATCTAGAAGCTCTCTCTGTTTGTTTAGGATAGCAGCTGCCATATTAGCTTGTTGTGACATCACTTCCTGCCTGAGTCTCTCCCAGCTCACTTATAGCTCTGGGCTCAGATTACAGCAGGGAGCGGAGGAGGGAGGGAGAGAGAGAGGAACAAACTGAGCATGCTCAAGCCTTAGTCCTGGAGGTTTAAGCTGAAAACAGGAAATCTGATACAGAAGCCCATGAGACCTTTCTGATAAAGCTTACTTAATTGTAACCTTTCCTTCTCCTTTAAAAGGAGGGGCAGCAGTGCAAGGAGCATTCCCTGATGACAGGTCACATGACTCGAAAAGCGTGGGGAGCTGCTACAGAGATTCACCTAGAGCAGGAACAAGCTGCCTCCCCCACCCTGACTGTTTGCTGATAATACCAGTGAAAACTGTCAGTCCCTGAACTGCCGGCTGTCTGCTCACTGGGGGAAACAGCTGTTTGTCTGATAGACCTTAAAATCACACTTGTGAGTAGAATGTTTTAAGTATTTTATAACCATTAATAAGTGTTTTTAATAGGTATTTTTATAAACACTATTGCTATTTGTTCTGTTTACTGTTTATTTAGTATTTGGGGGGTTTGTGTCAGACTGGTGGGTGCAGAGCTCACCAGGGGCCCCCACAAACCCCTACAGAGGCCGCCGCCACCCCCTCCCCCAACTGGGCATAAATGAGACCTACCTAAAGCGCGGGGAGGGAGATCAGTGGCCTGGAGGAGCTCCGGTGAGGTTTGGGTCTGGGTCGTGGGGCCCAAGAGCCCAGTTCGACCCTGTGTCTCATTAGGGCTGAACTGACTTTTAAAGGGAGGTCCCCCTGCCAGGATGTTAAAGCGGTTATTCACCTTTAGATTAGCTTTTAGTATGATGTAAAGAGTGATATTCTGAGACAATTGGCAATTGGTTTTCATTTTTTATTATTTGTGTTTTTTGAGTTATTTCACTTTTTATTCAGCAACTCTCCAGTTTGCAATTTCAGCCATCTGGTTGCTAGGGTCCAAACTGCCCTAGCAACCATGCATTGATTTGAATAAGAGACTGGAATATGAATAGGAGAGGGACTGAATAGAAAGACAAGTAATAAAAAAGTAGCAATAACAATAAATGTGTAGCCTAACAGAGCATTTGTTTTTTAGATGGGGTCAGTGACCCCCATTTGAAAACTGGAAAGATTCAAAAGGAAAAAGGCAATTAATTAAAAAAACTAAAAAAATGAAGGTCAGTTTCAAAGTTGCTTACAATTGACCATTCTCTAACATACTAAAAGTTAACTTAAAGGTGAACAACCACCCCTTTTATATAAAGACAGTGCTGGAAACAGTACAACTAGGGGTCACTATATAGGAATCAAGCTCATTATATGTTATTGCCTTTTCCCCCTTTTGCTGCATAAAAGACACAGGGGTCCGTTTACTAAAGCTCGGTAAAAATATGCGCACAAAATATAGACACATTAATCGCCAAATATTTTTTCTCCAGTTTACTAACCTGCGGTAAATATAAATTTGCAAATTTTCCTGCGCAAGAATATGTGTTCGCCAGTCATCGCATTATCTGAAAATAACGCTACCTGCACATTAACGGGCGGTTAACTAAACAGCAAAATGTGTGAAAGACAAAATTTACGCCAGAATATTCGCAAAATGTTACCGCCATATATATAGTGGCAGTAAATTAATTTTTTCCTTCAGAAAATTTGCAAGGGAACTGGAAATATCCTATCATACTTTTTTTTACCCATCATTCTTTGCGGTTGCCATTGCTAACAGGATCTTTTGGCTTCTGCTTCTATCTGCTGCAACAGTTTCAGCTCAGAGGCTTATTATTGGCAGCGGCCATCACAGTCCAAGGATTTGGACTTTGGATTTCGACAGCGCTCGATACTTGAAGACATGACGGACTGTGATGTCAGAGAGCTATTCAGACAGGTCATACATGCCTTGCACAGTTATATTTCCCAGGATCTGGACTCACTCACAGCAAGATCATAGGTAGTGATGGGCGAATTTATTTCCCAGGCGCAAATTCACAGCGAATTTGCGCGATTCGCCGCTGGCGAATAAATTCATGAAACAGCCGTGAAAATTCGCTGGCGACATTTCACAAATTTTTCGCTATTTCGCATTTTTTGGCGAAACGCCGCAAATTCACCCATCACTAATCATAGGCCATTCCAGGCATATTGAAACTGCTGCCAGTGTTACATTTTTAAGGTACAGGCAATTTTCAGCCGTCTGTGTCACGTGTGATTGGCATAAGCCGTCCAAGTTTCTCCAAGTTATATGAAGCAAAGAGATTGACTGGTATGATTTCTTGTGCATATGATTCTATTGGCAGAAGGGTTTATATGATGCATAAATGTTTAATTGGTGTTACTCTGGTGATGTTGTTGGATGGTAAAATCATCAGTCAATAAAGTTTATGAGTTTTGAAGATGCATTTCTGGCCATAAATGTCACAGTAAAAACTGTCATAATAACCGCCATAAAACAAGACTATTTTGTAGCATAAATATATCACAAACGTAATTTGTGGCCGAAAAATTAGCTAAAATTACCGTTAGAGTAAGCTGGCTCGTTGACGTAGTTACCGCCAGTGATTGCAATGACTTCTGAGCGCATCGCTGTTTAATAAACTTAGTCGCTGCGAATATTTTGCGCTTCAATTTTTGAAAGAAATTATTAATAAATTAGTTAATATATAATAAATGGGCCTCTAAATGTGTAGCCTTTGTTTCGAGGAGAATAAACTTTTCTCCAAATTAAGTTCCAGTTTTTCTGACTTGAATTGCATCTCAAATTGAATCTCATCCATGAGTTTTCACCTGATAAACCTTTTTCTCACTGAATTTAATCTGGGCCTATATACCAAAAGCAAATAAAGCATTATTTAATAGATGACAGTATCACATTAATGCTTGCATTAAGCTGCCCATAGACGCAAAGATCTGATCGTACGAATCGAGGATTCGTACGATTTTCGAACCGTGTGTGGAGAGTCCCGACATTTTTCGTCCGGCGGAGATCGGTCGTTTGGTCGATTGGACAGGTTAGAAAATTTCTGTCGGCTGCCGATAATATCTCTGCGTGTATTGCCGATCGTACGATTTTCAGTGGGAGACTGTCACCAGCTTTGGTTGGACATAGATATCGTACGATTGCTGTCAGGGGCAGAACATTGCTGATCTGTTCTTTAACTAATCTGACTGGTAAGACTTTGATCTGAATGGTTAGTGGCGGGTCGGGAGATGGGAAAGTCCGATCGTACAATGATTCGTACGATCGGATCTCTGCGTCTATGGCCAGCTTTACAGTTGGCTGAGAAGTACGGCTCCGTATTCAGCGTTCAGCTTGGCATGCAGAAGACTGTGGTGCTTTGTGGCACCAACACAGTGAGAGACGCTCTTATCAACCACGCTGGATTTGGCTGAATCCTTCTGCCTGGCCAAACAGAATCTGAATCCTAATTTGTATATGCAAATTGGGGGCGGAGAGGGAAATCACGTGACTTTTTGTCACAAAACAAGGAAGTAAAAAATGTTTTCCCCTTCTCACCCCTATTTTGCATATGCTAATTTGGGTTTTGGTTCGGTATTCGGACAAGTCTTTTGTGAAGGATTCAGGGTTTGGCTGAATCCAAAATAGTGGATTCGGTCCATATATAAAAGAGTGCAATACTAAGGAGCATCTACAAAAGGCAAATATTAAAGTGTGTATCCCCACTAAAAAGGCCTAATAGTTCACAGAAACTAGTAGTTTGAGATTTCTAAATGATACAAATATAATTCAAAATCTGAGGTGGAGGAAATGATTCACAAAAATAACAAGTGCCGCATGTGCACAGTGTTGTATAAGGGAGATGCAATAATACTTAGGGGCATTTGTATCTAAATTCAAAACATTTAAAAAATGTGTAGGAAAAAAATGTAAATGCTAGTATTTTCTAAATTTCCATTTTTGAGATTTAGCAATGGAAAAAAACTTGATATTTTAAAAAATAAAATTCAGTAACAAAAAACCCAGTCAGCTTCGGCAGAAATCATTAGGAGGTATATTTTCAACATTCAAGCTATTTTATCATTTGAATTTTTTAAATAAGTGGAGCAATTTTTGTGACAATCAAGTTTTTTCCCTACAAACTAATGCAATTGTGCATACGTTTTCTTGTAAATGTGCTGGTGGTTAAGAAAAAATTGAATAAAAAATTTAAATTGAGTCCAGTTTTGATACCTAGATACCTACAGTATTTATTAAAACTCAAATTTTTCTGGTGGAGCTTTTAAAGAGGAAAACTCAAATTTTTAGAGGTAAAAAAAAAAAAGAAGAATCAGAAAATACTCCATCCAAAACCTGTCGAGGTCATGTTAAAGTCAATGGCGGATGTCCTGGAAGCTGTTTCTTGTCATTGTGATCTGTGCCTATTACCGATAAAGTTGTGTTTTTTGTCCAATAATACGATAAAGTTGAGTTTTTGGAGAGTCAATTCGAATTGGGAAGTTTTTTTCGCACCAACCTTTTCAAGAAGAATTATTCATAAAAGTTACATTTGTGGAAGGGAGTTAGGCCGAATTTGTTAAAAAAATTAGCTAAATGTGAGTTTTAGTTAATACCTCCCCTAATGTTAGAAGATCTACTCTGTTCTTAGCTTTTATCATATTCACAAAAACTTGTAAACCACAAATGCAAAATTATTGTCACTTAATTTGGAAAAAAAACATTGGCTAAATTCTCTACCACCCTGGAGCTTTTTGCCTCTCTATGATTGAAACAAGTCAACTGACCAAATCCAAGATGGCGGCATCATGCAGGAGATGTAATATACTTGCCTGCCACCTTATAGCACATTGTATAAATGAATCTGTTAGATACTTTCTGCTACATGCGCCACATCTTCCACATTCCTTTGGGAAAAAAGTGTGGGTCCAATTAACCATAGCTTTAAACATGGTGGATACCAGGATCCTGAGAGGCAGCTAATACTGTAGTTGTTGATAAATTCTGAATAATTACCATGTCCATTAGAAATCTCATCAAAGACTGGAATATTGTCCCTCCCTGAGAATTCCTCAAGAGCTTCTCTCACTGTGTCGTGCCACAAAGCACCACAGTCTTCTGCATGCCAAATGCAAAGTTATTGTCACTTAATTTGGAAAAAAAGACATTGGCTACATTTCTGGCTATTGGGAGTGTTTGGTTTGGCCACATATACAGATGGTGCCAGTCTTAGGTAACAGGGACAGGGCTAATAAATTAAATTGCTATGGAAGTACAATCACATCACTGTTCCTCATTGACCCCGGAGCCTCTACATTTGTTGATGATGATTAACATTACCCAAGTTGTGGTCACACTAGAGTGAGACTGTTCTCACCCCTTCTGCTGTATGGTAGTTACACCACTTGTCTATTGAACACATTGTACTACCACAACTTTTATAGAGAAAACTGTTTTTTTTTAATTTACTCAGGTATTGTGTTTGCTCATGGTGAGAACTGGAAAGTGATGAGAAGATTCACTCTTTCTACACTAAGAGACTTTGGGATGGGCAAGAAAACTATAGAAGAGAGAATTTCTGAAGAAAGCATCTACTTAGTTGAAATTTTTAAAACCTATGAAGGTAGGAGTGAGAGTACATGTGTGTGAGTGTCTGGATAGGCCATAAAAAATTGTGATTTCAAAATATGTGGAATGCAGGGGTCCCTGCACACTGCCTGATCAAAAAGGAATAATGGTTGAGAGTGGGAAGCAATGGTAGAGACAGACAAGCAAAATAAAGCAGTGACCAGAGACCCAACAATCAAGAAACCAGATGTTTCTCATAGAGTGGATCCATGAGAATTCCTGGAGTAAAGCTGCTGGAGGCTTCTGTGTGAAAAATCACATTCCATGTTACATTTCACTACTTTCTAGAGATACAGATATAGAATCCATTATCTAGAAACATATAATCCAGAAATCTTAGAAGTAAGGGAAGGCCATCTCCTATAGTCTCCATTTGAATCCAGTAATTATATATTTTTTTTTATTTCCTTTTTCTGTGTAATAATAAAACACTTGTAATTGATCCCAACTAAGATATAATTAATCCTTATTGGAGGCAAAACAATCCTTTTTGGATCATTTAATGTTTAATTAAAAGTATGGCAATCCAAAATTTTATCCGGAAAACCTCAAGTCCAGAGCATTCTGGATAACAGGTCCCATACCTGTACTAGTAAATACTTAAGTAACAAAACATCAACTCAAAACATCAAAATAGCAAAAGAATAAAATAGACAATGGGGGACTATGGAGTACCTTATTTATGTTAATAAAAAAATCTCATAGTTAAGGCCCACACAGCATTTAAGTTGTAGTTTGCCATACACCATCCCTTCATCCAATCACCACCATGTGGGCCCAGCTGAAAGAAGCTAAAATTGTGAACACTTACTTCTTCTCTCCTCTATACCCCAGGGAAGCCCTTTGATAACACCTTGATATTGAACGCCGCTGTAGCCAACATCATTGTGCACATACTGCTCAACCACCACTTTGAGTATCAGGATCCAACACTGCTCAAACTTATAAACATAGTCAGTGAAAATATCAGGATCGGTGGAAGTCCTATCGTTATGGTAAGATATTATGGGGATTTTTAGTAGTAACAGGGTACTAAAATCCAGTTAAAATTAATGATTTTACTCTGCCTGTTATACAGGCTTTACAGGTTTTACAATAATGGGCAGATATATCAAGGGTTAGAGTTTTTTTTTATGGCCAAAACTGTCAAATTCGACTACGGAATTGTTAAAATTTGGTTCAAGTGATCAGTAATACTGATCACTTTAAATCTATTATAAAGTTTACTGATCACTTTTAGATCTATTATAAAGTTCAATGAAATCACTATGGAAGTGTAGGACAGGAATTTCCAGCCAAAAGTCAATGCTAAAACATCAAGATGAACCAATAACACAGACACAGGAGCTATGGGGAAACAAGAAAGAAAAGTCATACACTGACCTCTTTATATTCTCTATTAAAGACATTCAAAGGGAATAAACCAACCGAAGTGGCCCTTTAAAGGGGCTGTACACCTTTAAATTAACTGTCAGTATGATGTATACAGTGATATTCTGAGACAATTTGTAATTGGTTTTCATTTTTTATTATTTGTGGTTTTTGAGAAAAACTCGGAAAGTGAGTAGATACATGAAATATTTAAATGTCAGGCATTCCTGGGATTATAATAACATTTACACCTAATTATCAAAGACAGATGGGGAACTTTGCATCGGCAAATATTGGTGCATTACAACAGAAGAACGTGGCAGCAGAATGCAATAGTATATATCATCATTTCAACAGATGTAACATCTTTTTGTTTTAAATGGCCTACTTACTTGTCCATTGTACCTTACTTGAACAGTTGCAACTGCCAGAAGATCAACTATTACTTGTTCAAAATAATAACTCTTAATTCACTGGACATACAGTCTCTTAATGGGTCCTATTAGATGGTTCAAGTAACAAATTAATTCAGTTCTTCAGATGCTTTCATCCACTTGCTGGTATTCATACAGTTACAATTATAATTAGCGATGGACAAATTTTTCCAGTTTCGCTTCGGCAAAAAACGCGAATTCCCAGCAAAATTCGGTAAACGGTGAAAAATGCGTGGAAAAAAAAACGTGAAATCGGACCATTTCACGAAAAAAATTGTGAAATTCTGACATTTTCACTAAAAAAAACATGAAAATCTGAAATTTTCATGAAAAAATCGTGAAAATGTGACATTTTCACGAAGAATAGCGAAAATTGGAAATTGACGCCCGCGTCCAAGCTGACGCTGGCGTTAAAGTCAATGGACGTCTGAATAGTGTTGACACTCGCCGATTTTGAAGCAACTGTTCAAGTTTTAAAAACTCAAATCAAATTTGATTCATATTCTATTCAAGTTTTCGGGTCGATCCTATTCACCCGAGTTTAAGAAATTACATTTTTACAAATAAAAATTCAAATTTGTCGAATTTCAAGTTCATAGAAGTTTATGGGAGTTTTTAAAAACTCACATGAATTAGAAATTTGACCCTTGATAAATCTGCCCTTAGATCTCTGTTGTGAATAATTACTAGAATAAATAGAATTTCTACACAAGCTATAAGCACGTCCAATTAATACTGAACATTTTATGTGTACACTAAGGGGGTTATTTACTAAAATCTAAATGTATCTCATATTTAATTAAAAAAATCCAAGACCAAATGCCCATGTGTGATTTTCGCTTATTTATTAAAAATAAAAACTCAATTTAATTTGATCATGAAAAAACTCAATAAAATCGAGCGAAAACCCAGAACCGCTCTAATTTTTTGGGCTTTTTCACGAATTGCTCGAAAAATTCAAGTTTTTTTTTTCTCTAAAAAGTTCTCTAGTGAAAAAAAAACTAAATTTTTTTGAAAATTTTAACATTCTGATTGTAATATATAGCTGTCTGAGAGTTAAACCCTCAAACTTGACCTGGAAGTTATTGGTTCTGGTTATTAAACAGGTTTGGTCTTTAAAGGGTCCCATCAGATATCAAAGATAAGATGTGGCCACCATCATTCCTTAAAGGGCAATATTTGGATGCCTAGGCACTTACCCATGTAGAACTGTAACCTGATCATCTGTTGATGCTGTAGCACCTTTCCTTTGGAACACTGATGACACAGTGATTGAGCATCTTTTACTTGGTCTCTTTCCCAGGGTGGCCTTTTTTTGACCAGATCCTTTTAATTTAGCTTACTTTAATAAGTCTTCTTAAATTGATATCTAATGACATTTTTAACCCTTATTATGCCACGCTTCCTGGTTACACGGTAGAACAACATCTAGGGGATTATTTTTCAAAGTTTGAGTTGTTTTTTCAAAGAAAATTTGGGATTTTTGAGGTTATTTTTTTGGTCAAAAGTAGAATTTTTGAATTGTTTTCGTTTTTCCTTGAAAAAACTAGAATTTTATCGAGATTTATTATAAGCTGAAATAGCTCGATCTAAAACCTGTCAAGGTTATTTAGAAGTCAATGACAGATGTCCCTTGAACCATCTGACGTTCTTTGTAGCCTTCATGATGTTTGAGTTTTTTTTTCAGTGGGTTTAGTTTGAAAACTCAATTTGAACGATTCAAGGTTTTTTTTGCCAAAAAACTCGATCAATTTGAGTTTTGGGGTTTCTCAATTCAAAGTCACTGATTCAAGTTTTTTACATTCAAGGTTTTTCTTCCATCTTTGACAAATAATCCCCCTAATCTTGTTCTGGTGCTTTACACCATTAGAAGCGTTCTGCATAAACCTTTATTATGACAATCAACATATTTTTAAACATATTTCTGTTATATTATGTCTTAAAGCTGTATAACATATATCCTTCTATTATGAAATGGATTCCCGGGAGGCACAAAACCATTGGCGTAAACACAGCAAAACTATATGACTTTCTTAAAGAGACATTTACCAGACACAGAGAACATCTGGATGTAAATGACCAGAGGGATCTCATTGATGTTTTCCTTGTCAAGCAACAAGAGGTAAAATGCTAAATTCGTCACGGTTGTGATAATTATAAACAAGTTCCATTTGCTTCTGTCAAATAAAATATTTGTTATTAAAATTAGCATGCATCCATGATTATCCTATTGGCACTACCATTGCTAGTAGCATTAATGTTCAATTAGCAAGTAGATTGCACCAAACATGCAGTATAATGTGTTGCCAGACACCAATAAAAAGTTCGGGAGAGGGGTCAGTGGCAGAACATCGAAGGAAGAGGGTAACAAGGGCACCGCCAATTACTCCTTTCAGTATGTTTGATTCCATGTTTTGGTGGAAAGGGGGGATGAATATTTCTGCATATTTTTCATTCTGTGATTCTAAATACTAAATGGTTGGCAGGGTCACTAGTGATGGATGAATTTGTCCCGTTTTGCTTCGCCAGCAAGTTCATAAAATTTGCGAAACGCGAATTTTGACGCGCGACAATTCCATAGCTGGCGACAACTCATTAAAGTCATTGGGCGTTCGTTTAATTGGCGAATTTTCCAGGAAATTTCGCAAATTTATTCGCAACTGAAAAGAACCAGTGTAAAATGTTATGCATTTTTTCTTAAGAGGGACCTTTGATACATAACCCAGTAGAAGTCAACTTGTGTTCCCTTCCATGAAACCTGGAAGCGTGGCATAATAAGGGCTAAAAATGTCTATATATATATATATATATATATATATATATATATATATATATATATATATATATATATATATATATATATATATATATATATATATATATATATATATATATATATATATATATATAGGTTGCTGGTGTCCGCACTCTTTTCTTGTTAGAGCAGGGGTGCACGATCAATATTGTAGATAATGGTGTGAAGGATCAGCACTCTGTGTGCTGATCCTTCACACCATTTTATATATATATATATATATATATATATATATATATATATATATATATATATATATATATATATATATATATATATATATATATATATATATACATTTAAGAAGACAAATTAAAATAAGCAAAATTTAAAGGATCTGGGCAAAAAAAAAAAGTCACCCTGGGAAAGAGACCAAGTAAAAGATGCCCAAACACTATGGCATTAGTGTTCCAAAGGAAAGGTGCTATAGCATAAGCAATGTAAAATAACGGTGGCAAATCTGGCCTTCGCATTGGCATAAAATTATGCACATCTTAATAAATTTGCCATTTATTTTACACAGATTTTTCAGTAATATACAAAATTAAAACAGAAAAACTCAGCGACATTTTTCAAAGAGTTTTCCATTCCTTTTGTGCCATTTCCTATTGTAAATATGCGAAGGACTAGGAACTCTGCTGCCTGTTAGGGATGTAGCGAACTGTTCGCCGGCGAACTAGTTCGCGCGAACTTCGACTGTTCGCGTCCGCCGCAAGTTCGCGAACGTCGCGCGACGTTCGCCAATAGGCGTTCGCGTCAAAATCGTTCGACCATTCGACCATTCGATCGCTAAAATCGAACGATTTTCGTTCGAATCGAACGATCGAAGCCATTGGATTGAATGAAATCATTCGATCGAATGGCTTCGATCGTTCGATTCGTTCGATCGAACGATTAAAATCCTTCGATCGTTCGAATCGAACGATTTTTGGATGTTCGAAGTTCGCGAACTGTTCGCGAACTGTTTGCATTTTTTGCCGGTGTTCGCAAACGGCGTTCGCGAACACATACTCGGCAGTTCGCTACATCCCTACTGCCTGTTTCAAAATGGTTTCAGTGGATAGGGTAGCACTCAGGGACTATAGGGCATAACTATCAAAGATATGGAACTCCACTGCTCCAGAGTGATGGTGGGAGCAAAGCATAAAGTCAAGGGAAAGTATTGGAAGGGTTGCCTGTCTTCTCTTATTTCATGGTTGCTGTTTGCTCTGCTTTTATGTTGCATTTATTTTAAGGCAGTGGTTATATACTAAGCCCACTCCTCATGCAGATAGCACTATTCATCCAAAAAGCTACCTCACGAGGAAACTTTGGGCGACTTCAGAATACGAATCGCTCCATGTGCCATCCCGTCGGCAATTTACATTTTAGCTGACGGGGAGGCAGTTCGGGGAGATTATTCGCCTCGAAGCAGAGGAGATTTGTTGCCGGACGACTAATCTCTCCGAATCTGCCTGTGTGCCCTGACCCTAAGATGTTTGCTTTTAAACAGTTGACCAGTAAATGCTACCTGCTGATTGGTTACTATGGGGCAAACATAGTGCCTTTTATTACATAACCCCTTTAATGTTTTGTGCTTTCTAATTCTCTTATACATACTGTGTTAATTGGGATGTGCAATCTCAGGAGAAGCTTTTCTTCTACAAAGTTTTTTCACGACGAAAATTTGACCTTTTAGGCAACTTATTTGGAGCTGGAATGGAGACGACTTCCACCACTCTCCGATGGGGCCTCCTATTAATGATGAAATATCCAGAGATTCAAAGTAAGGATCCATTTTAGGAAAAGAAGAAATATGATCATTTTATAAGCTTTGCTAAAAATCTTGGACTAGTACACATAATAGCTTAAACATCACATTTTTCACATCCAATGTAATTTTGCGTCAAATGTAATTTTGCCAGGTGCAGGTTGTTGAACCACAATTCTAAATATACAACAGACTATATCATAAACCTGAAAGAGAATATACAGTAAGTGCCCCTTTGTGTTATACCATGAGCTTTGGCTCACATTAGTATCTATCACTAGTGATGGGCAAATTTCTCCCATTTCGATTCCCCGAAAAATTCATAAATTTGCAAAACGTGAAAAATTAGCGAAACTTGAATTTTGATGTCCGGGTCAATTCATGTAAATTTTGATGCCGGTGTTAAAGTCAATGAATAGTGTTGTCACGCAACGGTTTTGATGCGAGCGACTTTTCCGACTCGCGTCCAAATTTTTTTGACACCAGCGAATTTTCGCGGGAGTTTGAAAAAATGTATTCACCGGCAGAAAAACAGGGAAATTCACGGTGAATTTGTGCCTGGTGAATTTATTCGCCCATCACTATAGATCACATCCAGAGAACACCGAAGGGGGTGTTTACTATTTTCCCATTCTTTTATTAAAACAAAGTCGACAAAACTCCCATCCACAAATTTACATGAATCTATCAAAAATTCAGGTAGAAAAAGTAGGTGTAGGAAAAGTCTCCACAAAATCAAGCAACAATTTGAATGGTGTGACTTTTTCGAATTTGACGCTCGACTTTTTCTAGATGTCGCCCGATAACCTCAACTTTTTCAGATTATCATAAGGAAAACCAGGGCAAATCACAAACATCTTCACATTGTAAAAGGGTCATCTGTCATTGACTTCTACATGACCTCGACAGGTTTTAGATGGAGTATTTTCAGATTTGGATTTTTAGCAGCTTTGGGGTATAATAATTCTCTAAAAAGTTTTTGTTTTTTTTGCCTATAAAAATTCAAGTTTTCCCCCTTTATAAACATCTACTAGAAAATTAGTAGTTTAATAAATGGCCCTCAAGTGTACCATTGGCCACACAGACTGTAGCTGAGGAAAAGGAGGGATTTGTTTATGTGACGGCTTCTTAGTGGACTTTTGATTTGTTTTGACTTTGCTCATGTAAACGGACTAAAAGTGCTGTATCTTATTACCTTCACATGTTTTACCAACCAAGAAGCTCAGGGGCACAAACTATTGTTTTCTTAATTACACCATACTTCCCATGGGCCCAATCCAGGTGGCACAGTCCTGAACTGCAGACCTTAAAATAAAGAAAGACGCATTGGAACACGGGAGGGGTTTTGGAGCATTTTTAGGCACAACATGGCATTGCGGGGGTGGATAAAGCTGGCCATAGATCTTCGATTCATACAATTTTCATACAATTTTGTGTGGAGTGCCCGACCTTTGTCGTACCATGCCGATCGTTGTTCAGTTTGTAAGGGGGGTTAAGGGTTAATGCCCCGCCGTCACCATGGCAACCAACCTTCACTGGAATAATGGATATCCACACCGATGTAAAATCACAAAAATGAAGAACTTTTATTGGAAACACTCCACGATATCCATTAACTTTGTACAGTCCAAACACAGTCCCATAGGTGTCACTTACTCCCTTCCTTGCAGAGCAATAACTTCCTTTAGCGAACCCCTCACACGAAGTCACTGGAGACACAGGAACACCCCTTTCCAAGGCGACTTACCACCTTCCTACTTCAGTCGGGCTGACACCACAGCAGTGCACCACTGACCTTTTAGGATAGGAATTTTCCACCTTCTGGTCCTACCAGTCCGGCATACGTCCTATGCCCCTCCGGCCTACTCCAGATAGGATTTTTCTTGCGCCCCTCCTTCAGGATGTTCGTGTTCCTCCTTACACTCCAGCCCTCACTGGCAAAGCCTTGGCTCCTAAGCCACTCACTCCTCGTTGGGGTCTTGGCTACCCATTCTAGTGGTCCACTCACTATCTGTAGTACCTAGTACTTTTACGGTAGCCTATCACTATCTACTTTTCTTCAGAAGCATCCACTGAACACCCATTAATGTGTTTCACCCCTTTAAATACTATCCCTAATCAACCATCCCCTTAACATTCACTGTGCATGTGCTTTTAACATTTCCCTATCATGTACTGTCCTCACTGCAGTGCATGTGCCTTTCCCCAGGTCACCACATGAAACCTTTACCATTCATTTGCATGTCAACACTGCATTTTACACATTACAGTCTCCAAAACATTTAACACTTCTAATCACTTACATTTAACACTTTCAATCACTTTAACATTTTTACAGCACTCACATTCACTTTACACATACAATACACTTTTTTTCATGCACACAAACTCAATCACCTTCTTACAAGTTGGTCGGACAGGTTAGAAGATTTCTGCCAATAATATCTCTGCACAGGGCCGGACTGGGGGTAAAAAGCAGCCCGGGCAAAAAAAATCAAAGCAGCCCACATGTAAAGACGCAATGGTCTGACTTGTACACATCCACTCATATATAGGGATAAAACTGCAAAAATGAATGCGCATAAAGAGCTGCCTTAGGGGTTGTTCACCTTCAATTTAATTTTTAGTATGATGTAGAGAGGGACATTCTGAGACCATTTGCAATTGGTTTTCATTTTTTATTAATTGTGGTTTTTGACTTGTGTGAGGGACAGAGTGACAGAGAGAGACAGAGTGACAGGGAGAGGGGAAGAGAGAGGGGCAGAGTGACAGAGAGAGACAGAGTGACAGGGAGAGGGGAAGAGAGAGGGACAGAGTGACAGAGAGAGACAGAGAGAGGGGAAGAGAGAGGGACAGAGTGACAGAGAGAGACAGAGAGAGGGGAAGAGAGAGGGACAGAGTGACAGAGAGAGACAGAGTGACAGGGAAGCGGGGAAGAGAGAGGGACAGAGAGAGAGAGAGAGTGACAGACAGTGCAGGAGGAGACAGAGAGAGAGCCAGAGTGCAGAGAGAGAGTGACAGACAGTGCAGAAGGAGACAGAGAGAGAGACAGAGAGGGACAGGGACAGAGAGTGACAAAGACTCACAGAAACGAAGTGCAGAGAGAGATCCGGTCTTCAGCGATGTTCACAGCTAATCCTGAAAGAGCAGCACAGCCGGCCCCCCTTTAAATCTAAATCTTGCTGGGCCTGGGACTGTAACCCCCTGATAGCGCGCAGGCCTGCATAGAGCACGGCAGCACCAGAACAGAGGAGTGGGAGGGGCAGAGCAACAGTGGGAGAGAGGATGCAGGATCGGTCCTAGAGCCCGCCTGATTCAATGAAATGCAGTGGCACTTTCTAATAAGGTGTAGAGATCAGGATCAGCCCACTTTAAGAAAAAATAGAGCAGCCTCTCTGGCAAATGCCCGAACAGACAGATTGTCAGTCCGGGCCTGTCTCTGCATGTATTGCTGATCTGATGTTTTTCAGTGGGAAACTGAGACCAGCTTTGTCGGACATAAACTTTCATATGATTGCTGTCAGGTCAGAACATCGTCGGATCTGTTCTTTTACTACTTTATTTAAACTGAAGGTTAGTGGCAGGTTGGGAGATGGGGACGTCTGATCGTTCGTCCAATATAGCAGGTAATCTGCACGTCTATGGCCACCTTAAGTGACATGACCTAACCTGTTCATGTGATACAATAGTAATTGACATTGTGAGTTATGTAAAAACTATTGATTATGGGCAGTATGGTGGCTCAGTGGGTAGAATTGCTGGCATGCACTACTGGGGTTCTAATTACTGTATTTTCTCCCCATGTCTCTGTGGGTTTCTTCCAGGTACTCTGCTTTCTTCTCACCCTCCAAACACATACACGTAGGTTAATTGGCTTCTGCAGTGGGCTGGGTACCCTGCGAGTTTCAGATGTGGGTATGTATGTGGGTCAGTGGATTGCGGGTCAGGTTTCATGTCTTATCCATATGTCCCATCTTATCTTTTAGTATCTAAATTTTACTCATTTAAACCTTTTTAAAACCTTTTTCTACCCCACCTACTTCTGACAACATCACTTCCGGTTTGCAGCAACAGCACTTTCTGTTGTGGTCAGTGGGTTGCAGATCAGGTTGTGGATAAAACAGTTGCAGGTCAGGCAGCGAGTAGTGATGGGCGAATTTGTTTTGATTCGCCGAAAAATTTGCTACTTTCCCGCGAAATTCATGAAACGGCAAAAAATTAGTGAAACGCAAATGTTAACATTTCACAAATTTGTTTCCCGAATTTCCCGAATTGTTCAGTTTCAGTTTCACGAATTTGTTTGCCGGCTGTGAAACTTGGAAATTCACCACAAATTTGCACCTACCCAATTTATTCGCCCATCACTAGTAGCGAGTAGGGTAAAAATGCGGGTTGTGGGTGATAGTTAGTGATGGGTGAATTAATTTGCGGTGAAATTCACCTGTGTCAAAGTTTTTTGATGCCGGCAACAGAATCGATGCTGGCGGCAATTTAGACACCGGCGACGATTAACGGACGCCCATTGACTTTAATTGACGACGGGACAAATTTCGCGATGGCACAAATTTGTGCATTACTAGTCACGGTTGCAGGTGTTGAGTCCGGGTACAAAAATTGGTTCAACGGAGGACAGAAAACTGACTGTAATGTGTGTGAATGTGATAGGGCCCTTGGATTGTAAACTCCGCTTATGTGCATAATAATCATATGTGAATCCCTTTGAACTCTGTTCTTTGTCTGTACTTTTATGTTTATTCCAGAAAAAGTCCAAGAGGAAATTGACAGAGTGATTGGATCAGCAGAACCGCGTCTTGAACACCGGAAGCAAATGCCCTTTACTGATGCCGTTATTCACGAGATCCAGAGATTTGCAAACATTGCACCTACTAATGTGCCACATGCAACTACTCAGGATATCACATTCAGGGGCTTTTTCATCCCAAAGGTACATTTTACAATTTGCTTTTGAAGAGGGCACTATTTGTGTCTCAAATCATTTTGCATTACACCCATATTTTTTTCTCAAAGCTATTTGTTGCCCAGGATACTCTACGGAGACTGATCAGCTGGCGGTTAATGGGAAGCCTGATCAATAATCAATCATCACAAAATGTTTCTGCAGGAAATTTCTTCATTCTTTTCTGTGACTTACATTCTTTTTTTAAACATTTTTAGGGAACCCAAATAATGGCACTGCTGACATCTGTTCTGTGAGATAAAGATTATTTCAAAAAGCCAGAAGAATTTTACCCTGAACATTTCCTTGACTCAGAAGAAAATTTTGTGAAAAATGAGGCATTCCTTCCCTTCTCAGCAGGTACTGTGAATCTGGTTAAAGGAGAACTAAAGATAAACTAAAAATTTAGGCTATAAAAGTTGTACATTATGCTTTGTGCCTCTATACCAGCCCAAGGCACCCACAGCCCTTTAGCAGTAAAGATCTGTGTCTCCAAAGATGCCCCAGTAGCTCCCCATCTTCTTTTCTGCTGATTCACTGCACATGCTCTGTGCTGCTGTCACTTACTGAGCTTAGGGACCCACTCACAATATACAGTACACATAGAATAGAAATGTCACAATATAAGGCTGATTAGTAATTAATACAGATAATTACTACATGGCAGCACAGAAACCAGTGCAATTAGCATCAGAATTTAATAATAATATATCTTATAGGGGGCTCCTTTTGCCCAGAAATGTATTAGAAGTCACTCTATTAAACTCACCAGACATCATGTCCCTCTACATGCAGAATTTGTGCAAAAGGCAGTTAGTTTGTTAGATAGTTTGTTTGTACTGAAATTAGTGATGGGCGAATTTGCGCCGTTTCGCTTTGCCGAAATTTTTTTTTGATGCTGGCGTCCGTTTTTTTGGCGAAAATGTGCCAGCGTCCAATTTTTTTTTGGACGCAGAATTTTCACCAGCGAATTTTCGCGCCCGTTACGTGAATTTATTCACCGGCAGCGAATCGTGAAAATTCTCCGCAAATTCGCACCTGGTGAATAAATTCGCCCATCACTAACTGGAATCAGTGAATGAATATCTGACACACAACTGCTGCATGAAAACAAAAATGAAGACAAACAGATGCTGAGAGAGGAATAGTGAAGATAAACTAGATTATTTCAGAAACAATGCATAATATTTAGTGATGGGCGAATTAATTCGCCAGGCGCGAATTCGCAGCGAATTTGCGCGTTCCGCCGCCAGCGAATAAATTCGCAAAACGCCCGCGAAAATTCGCGGCAGAAATTTGCCGGCGTCAATTGTTTTTTTTTCGAAAAAACGGACGCCGGCGTCGAAAAAAACTGCCGCCGGCGTCAAAAACGGGCGTCGGCGTCAAAAACGAGACGCCGGCGCTGTTTCGCGAATTTTTGCCATTTCGCGCGAAATTCGTGAATTTTTCAGCGAAGCGAAACGGCGCAAATTCGCCCATCGCTAATAATATTTAATTGATTGTATTTAGAAAGTTTATTATTTCAGTATGATGAAGCTTATATTAAATTTTCATTTTCACAATAGTGCCCCTTTAATTTTTATACTCTGAATGAATGAATTGTATTTAAAAAAATTATCCATATGATCTGCATTTGCATGATAGAATGGTGAGAATATGTACAATAGATTGGTTGGAATCAGAAGGATAGAATAATAATTTGAAAGATACAGTTATGATAAGGAGCAGGATTGAATGACTAGAATGTGCTGAGGATAAAGGTGAGGATATATGTGCAGTTGAGAGAATATGTGGAATATAATGGTCAGAATACCGGAAACAGAATTAGGAGCTGGGGTATGGCAGAATGGAGACAATTTAGACATAGAATATGTGATGAATATGGGATAAAAAGATGAGTATAACATACAAGATAGAATGTTCACAACAAACAGTACAGATTTCAGAAACTAAATGTAAAAATCCTCAGAATGTTTGAGGATGGAGTAAAATGGCATAGACATGTACAGGTAGACAAACACAAGAGTCCTCTGCACTCAACCCATTATCAATATATTTAAGACAGAGACATTTTGTGCATACTGCTACTGAAAAATGCCTTACCCTTTAAACAACACAGGGATTGTTTGTCCATATATTGCAATATATTTAAACTGAACAACTACGTCAAAGTCATCCCATATCTGGCCAGTCCTATGCTCAACTTTCATCTGATTCATTAAGAATTCTATTGCTTAATTATACATTTTACAAAGGGACTAAGTTTTACCTGCAACTTACTTGCTGCTTTCAAAGTAAACCTCCATACTTTGCTGCCCTTTTATTAGACACCAGTGGGATCACCTGACTATAGCTGGGAGGGGTGGGAGCTACAACATGGAGCTGGTCACTGCTCCTGTATAACTATAACTTTCCCTTGTTTGTTATAGACATGTACAGGGCCGCCATTTATTAATCACGGGGCCCCGTATAACAAAATTTTCAGGGCCCCCTGGGCCCCGCCCACCCAAGCCCCACCCCAGATCCCACACACTCAACACCACAGCTAAAAGACAACACATTGCTAAAAAAAGGTAACCCCCCACACACAAGTTTATAAAAAGCTATTGATGGCTAGGGCCCCCCATAAAAGTTTTTTTAAAAAATTGGTGGTCAGGGCCCCCCTGCAAGTTAAAAAAAAGAATTTGTGATCAGGCACCCCCTATAAGTTAAAAAAAATTGGGGCCCTAGAGAATATATTTTTTTTAAAAAACTGTTATGCCAGGGCCCCCAATAAAAGTTTTTTTTAAAAAAATTGGTGACCAGGGCCCCCTATAAGTTTTTTTAAAAAAAACCTTGGCACCAGGGGCCCCCTTACAAGTAAAAAATTGGGGCCCCAGAAAATATTTTAAAAAAAAAACATTGGTGGTAGGGGCCCCAAAACTTATAAAATTGCTTGCCAGGGTTAAGGGGGGCCTGGCCATGCTTCACTTACTTTATTAGCCTCCTCCCCCTGCAGTCAGCATGCTGACATCTTTAGAAAAGAGCAGAGGAGCTCCGTGCGTGTATGACCAGTCTCCTTTTCACTTCTCTGTATCCTCATTGGCTATAAACAAATACCTGCGGGGCCCGGGACAACTGTCCCCCCTGTGCCCCCCTGATGGCAGCCCTGGGGCAGATTTATCAAGGGTCGAAGTGAAAATTCGAACTTTGAGATATTTTTTGTGTACTTCAACTAGGAAATAGTCCAAATTCGATTTGAATTTAAAAAAAAATATTGTCTCTTTAAAAATTCGACTTCGACCATTCGCCATCTAAAACCTGCCGAATTGCTGTTTTAGCCTATGGGGGACCTCCTAGAACCTATTTGGAGTCAATTGGTGGACTTTGATGAAGTTTTTTTTAGAAATATTGATCCAATACAATGTTACTTCGATTTGTATGATTCAAATTCGAATGAAAACGGTATATTCACCCGAACAAAAACCTTAGATTTTTTGAATAAATTTGGTTGGTCTTTTTTTTTATTCGAAATTTCTTTTATTTGAAATCTGACCCTTGATAAATCTGCCCCCTAGGTTTATACGGCTTAAATTATGGGATAGAATGATGAGAACATTCAGGATACACTGGTCGTAAAGAACAGGAAAGGATAGTTCAACATGGAACAGAATGGTGGAATATTTGGAGTAAAATAGGAAATTGGACTGTCAATAACAACTCATTCCAACTGTGCTTCAAAAATTAATTACATTTATCTAAATATAAATGAAAAAAATATTTCTCGGATGATTACATTTCCTCCTCATTTATGGTAAAATGGATAGAAAAGTTAGAACTTAAGCAATTCAACTGTAAGGTGCTGCACACCTGAAATAGGCAGGAATTTGGCAAAAAATGGGTGTTTTTTTTTTTATTTCTCTAATATTCTAAAAATTCAAGATTTGTCAAGTGTAAAAACCACACAAAAACGTCAAACTTCACCAAGTAAAAACAGTCGAGGTCCCATAGAAGTCAAAGGCACTGATCCAATTGGACCTTTTTTTTTTTTAGCCATTCAGACTTTCAGAGGTTTTTGGATTTTTTTCAATAGCAATTTTTAATTTTTTTGCACATCATTCAGCATTTTTTTTCATTCATACTTTTTATATACAGATATTTTAATAATGTTCACGGCAATAGTAGTTTTAGAGAAAATTTGTTTAATCTTGGTTTCAAAAAGCTGTAATAACACTAAAATTCAACCTAATAAAAGGACCTCCCTATGTGAAAAATTTCTTATTGATTAGTGTAAATAGAATTTTTAATATGAATTCACTGACTTTGCCTCTTAGGTAAGAAAAGTTGTGCTGGAGAGACCTTGGCCAAAATGGAACTCTTCTTGTTCTTCACCAAGTTACTGCAGAACTTCACATTCCAACCCTCTCCTGGAGTTGAGGTCCAACTGACCTGTGGAGATTCAATGACTTCCATTCCTCTGAGCCATAACATTTGTGCTTTGCCTCGTAACTAGGAGAAATAGTAATACAATCAAGCTTCTAATTGAATAGATACAACAATAAGGACATGTTAATATTCACAGGGCACTGATACAAATACTCTTGTGTTTCTAGCTGCCATCTTGACAATTACTGTTTGTAGCATTGTTTTTTTTTACATTGGTGTGTGTATATAAATATATGTTGCTTATGTTTTACAATACAGGTATGGGATCCGTTATCCGGAGAACCATTATCCAGAAAGGTCCGAATTATGGAAAGTTTGTCTCCCATAGACTCCATTTTATCCAAATAATCCACATTTTTAGAAATTATTTCCTTTTTTCTCTGTAATAATAAAACAGTAGAGTGTACTTGATCCCAACATAGGGGCAGATTGACTAGACGCTGAGGCTCATTCTCACTCTATTGGCAGGAAAATTTTTGCTCCGGTGAATGGACGTTACTCAGCAAATTCACTAAGATGCTGATTTTACTGAACATCACCTCTTTCGCCAGACTTGCCTTCACCAGCTCAGACCAGACAAAGAAAACAAAAAAGAAAAGAGCATTAAAAAAAAAAACAAAAAGAAGAGTGGGTTTAGCAGTATACAAAAAACATATGAAAAGACATATGAAATACATACATACATATGTATATATAAGCATGCCAGTCGGTGTTTACATATGAGGTACAAAAGGATAGCTAACATAACGGGTTGATGGACCAAAATGAAGAAGTAGACCAGTTAAGAAAATGTACAGAATAGGGCTGGGGATACAGACCAGGGCTCCCTCGTCTGGTTTGGTTTTCATTAAGGAACAATTGACACTACAACTAGTTTACATTCCGCAGTTCCCATAGAGACCATATTTCCAGGAATTGTGCCATGGTGTTCCGAATGTAAGCAATCCTAGATTCGAAGTTCCTATTAGATTCCACTCTAGTAAGCACTTCAGCCAGGGTAGGTGAGTGAAACATCTTCCATTTCGCTGCAATTGCCTGACGAGCTGCCGTCAATATGTGATTCACTAATTTCTGAACTTTCCTTCGTATGTTGGGGAGCGGTTTCCCTAAAGGTAGAAATGTCCTTCGTAACTGGCTGGCCTAATACCGTGCTAAAAAGCTTCATCACCTCTTCCCAGAAATGCTGTAAGATAGGACATGACCAAAAAATATGTTGGAGTGAGCCTACTTCCCCACATCCTCTCCAGCAAACATCTGGGTGATCAGGGAAGAATTTGTTTAGTTGTTGGGTATGGTACCAGAACATCAATATCTTGTAGATATTCTCTCTTTGCTTAACACATGTTACCATACTTTTAGCATTTTGCCAGATAGCAAACCATTCTGCTTCAGTCAGTGGCTGAGGTAATATATTATCCCATTTCAGCATATAAGAGTGGCGAGTCGGGGTTGTCTGTAGCATTTTATATATCCTAGATATCAAACCCTTTTGGGGGAGGCCGGCCCTAGCCACTTTCTCAAATTCGGTCAAAATGGTATGTTGTGCACTGGTACTATATGAGGCAACAAAATGTCTGACCTGGAAATATTCAAATAGATGCAAGCGAATGTGAGGAGCTCTCCTGGTGAGATCATCCAAGGGTAAAATCAGTTTAGTTTTTGAGTCCAATAAATGACAGTATGTATACGAGTTTCAGACCATCTAGAACAAAAGTCCACTGATCGGCTGGGTGGAAAAAAGGCATTATTGAGATAAATCGTGCCTAGGGGCCTATCGGAGGAGAGTTTAAATTTCCATGTGAGCCTTTCCCATATCTGCAGAGTTAGCTGTGTAGAGGAAAGGAAGTCCTGCATGGATGGGGTAAACCCAGTCGGGTTCCATATAAATGCGTTTAAGTGTCCTTTATCATGTCATTGGTTTTCAATTTGCCCCCAGGTGGTACAAGGTACCCAATGTGACCATGCCAAGAGTTGCCTTAGTTGCGATGCCTCATAGTACTTGGCAAAAGATGGAACTCCCAGGCCTCCCCTATCGGTCTGCGAAAGCATTACTGATTGCGAAATCTGGTGTCTACGGTAATTCCAGATATATTGGTGGCAGATAGTCTGAATTTCTTTGAGTACTCTATAGGGAACCGCTACTGGCAGCTTCTCAAATAAATACAAGAATTTGGGCAAGATACTCATTTTGATAGAAGCAATTTTACCAAACCAGGATAGGGAGTGTCCAGCCCATTTTGTCAACATTTTCTTTGTCTGAAGTATCAAAGGAGCATAGTTATGTTTAAAGAAATCTTTATAATGGGGAGTTATCTGAGTCACTAAGTACGTTATGGAGGATGTCTTCCAGTTGAAATGAAAATCTGCCTTCAGAGTATTTAAGCCGACTAGTGGGATGTTTAAAGGCAAAGCCTCAGTTTTACTCATATTTAATTTATGACCCGAGAGCACCCCATATTTCTCCAATATTGTGTATAAGTTTGGAAGGGAAATGACAGGCCGAGTCAGCGTTAGTAATACATCATCAGCGAATAACGCAATTTTATAGTCACAGTTTTTGACAGAAATTCCCAAAATATCCGGACTGTTTCTAATATAGCTGGCCAACGGTTCAATGCTGATTGCATAGAGCAGGGGGGACAAAGGGCAACCCTGTCGGGTCCCATTTTTGATCGAAATTGGTTTGTCAGTTTGGCCTGGAAATTTCAGATAGGTCGTTGGGAAGCTCTATAGGCTTGTAAGAGCCATCAGAAAGGGGCCAGATAAATTAAGATGCTGCAGCAGAGAGAAAAGGTAAGGCCAACTCAGTCGATCAAACGCCTTCTCGGCATCTAAACTCAACACAAGCATTTGATCCTCACATTTATTGGCAATTTCAATAAGGTCAACCATCCTTCGAATGTTATCTCCTGCCTGCCGACCTTGTATGAAGCCCACCTGATCATTATGAATAATTCTAGGGAGGATCGGGGCCAGTCGGTTTGCCAATATTTTTGAAAAAAGCTTCAAATCTGAATTAAGCAAAGCAATAGGTCTGTAATTAGAGCAAAACTGAGCGTCCTTGCCGTCTTTGGGGATTAAAGTAAGATATGAAGTAAGGTTGGTAGCGGGTATTGGCATTCCCTGCAAATAGCCATTGAACAAAGGGACTAGATATGGTACCAGAATATGCTTATATAACTTGTAGTAACTATAGGGTAGGCCATCAGGGCCAGGGGCCTTTCCGTTGGGTAGGTGTTTCAAGGTTGAGAGAACTTCCTCAACTGATATTACCCTGTTAAGCTGTTCTAGGTCTTCAGCACTAAACTGGGGAATGTCTGTATGGAGTAAGAAATCAGACAGAGTTGTTTGAAAAAGGGTCGGATCTAAAGGGGGAAGATCGGCCTCCAAGTTATACAGTTTAGAATAAAAACTACGAAACTGGTCTGATCTGGGTTGGATTGTAAATTAAGTGGCCGGAGTCGGTATGTATGGAAGTGATCCGGGTGTGTACAGCTTGCTCTCTCAATTTATTGGCCAATAACGTATGCAGCTTATCCCCTTTCTCATAATAAGATTGCCTGGTCCATATAAGCGCTTTCTCAGCTGCCTGATGTTTAATGTTTGCTAATTCCCTCCTTTGTATGATTAATTGATTTAATAAGGAATCTGTCTGGTGCTCATTATATCGTTGTTCCAAGTCCTGCAAGGTTTTATAGGCAGACAATTGTGCTTGGGGATATTGTTTCTTCTTATGTGAAGTAAGAGCAATAATATGGCATCTAATTGTCGCTTTATGAGCTTCCCATAGGGTTGCCAGCGTTGATACTGAGCCTGCATTAAGCTGGAAGTATTCCCTTAAGTGTGTTTCTATGGAATGGAAAGCCTCGGAATCATGTAACAACGTCTCATTCAACCGCCAATGAGGGTCTTTAGGGGGCAATTTGGCTATGTGTAGGGTTAAGCTAATCGGAGCGTGGTCAGACCACGTAATTGGTGCAATGTCAGTAGTAAATCTCAAATGCAGACAAGGATGCGAAATAAATAAATAATCAATTCGGGTATGGACTTTATGTGCAAACGAATAAAAAGTATATTGGCGTTGATTAGGGTGATCAATCCTCCAAGAATCAAAGAAAGAGTTTTGACGTAGGAATTTCCTAAATTCTACAGAGCGGGTATGTACAGTATGGTCAAGGGAAGGGTGCGACCTATCGAAGTGCTGCGAATATACTAAATTAAAGTCTCCCCCAAACACCGTATACATCAATGGGTCAAATAATTCAGTCCCTAGAATCCGTCTCAGGAATCTTAGCTTATTCGTATTGGGTATGTAGACATTAATCAGCTGTATAGGCAGATCTGCATATTTACCTTTCAAAATGATATAGTATCCCTCTGGGTCAGATAGAGACGTCTCCACCGCCAATGGGCAGTCCTTCTGTATCAGTATGGCTACACCGGCTTTTTTTGTAGCACCAGAAGCATAATAAGCCGTAGGATAATGTTTTGAAAACAACCGCTGAGGACCCGTTTTTTGAAAATGTGTCTACTGAATAAATGCTATGTCTGCTTTCAGGTCCTTTAGCTCCTTAATCGCTAAATAGCGTTTCCCTATACTATTTAAACTTTTAATATTTATAGAAATTATCTTAGCCATTGGTAATAGAAATCTCGATTGCGTATGTAAGCACTCTGTGGGGGAAATCAGTAGCCTCCAATAAGCTGTGACCTCTTGTCAGTAGGAAAACTCCATCTCGACCCAGAGGGTAAACCGTTACATAGACATTAGGCAGTATAGTTGGCACACATAAAAACAGTGTAAACATCATAAGTACAATAAACATAAGTATAGTCGTGACTAGAGCAACAGGCAATTGTAGCCACCACTCAAAAAGGAAAAAAGAAAAACAGGAGAGAGAGAAATTTTTTTTTAAAAAAATAAGAAAATAAAAAGGGAGTCCCAAAACAAAAAAGGGGAGTCCCAAAAAAAAAAAAAAAACCTTCTAGAAAAAACCTGTGCATCTGTGTTGTCGGGGTATTCTAGTAGGCTCTGTACGCAGAATAGGGGTCAAAACTTACTGTACAGGTCAAAAAAAAACTATATCCTCTCAGATTGACCAGCAAGAGAGGAAAAGGGGCACAAAAGGCTCCCTAAATGGGGGAAAGTGGTTTCACTCCTGAGAAAAAAACTGCCCTCCAATTCAGGGCTATTGCCAGGACATGTATGCAATCACAGGATAACTATGTCCATGGAAGGGGGGTACCTTCTCCTTCAAATCAAGTTGGCGAAGGTGATAAAGCAAGCTTAGGTGCCCGAGGTGAGCTGGAAGCTTTTGACCACTGTGGGCTCAGAGGAGGATGTTCCCGGTTCGCTGTCTCCGCTGGTTCTAAATCTCGTGATTGGAGACCCAAATAAGCCAGAAACCTCTTCCCATTACAAAAGTTGTGTAATGTATGGGTTTTTCCATTGTGCGTAACAACCAATTTAAATGGGAAGCCCCATCTGTAAGGGATCTTCTGGGCCCACAAAGCTTGGGTTACAGGACGTAGCTCCCGCCATTTAGCCAAAGTCAATGGTGATAGGTCAGCATAGACCTGGACCTTGATATTGCGAAAGTCTGCTGCGGTGATTGAGCGAGTCTTTGTCAGAAGCGCTTCCTTGCTCTCGTAATAGTGAAACTTGACTATCACATCCCTCGGGGGTCTAGTGTCAGGAGGCCTCGCCGCCAGTGACCTGTGCGCCCTGTCCAGTCACCATAATTCTAGCGGAAGATTAGGGCATAAGGATTTGAAAAAGTCCTGTAAGAAAAGGGGCAAATCCGCCGACCAAATAGTTTCAGGGATTCCCCTAAACCGCAGGTTTTGCCTTCGAGAGCGATTTTCCAAATCCTCACAATGGTTTTGTAGCGTAAGAACTTCGTCCCTCAAGTAACTATTATCCTCCTCCATATTTGCCACTCTCTGCGCAATATCGTCGGTGAACGTTTCCAATTTATCAGTACGCTCCCCCAGGTCACTAATATCCCGCTGAAAGTCCTTAACCGCTACAGAGACAGCCGTCTTCACAGCCTGCGTTATGGTATCTGTAAGCTGCACTTGTAATTGCGCTAGTTGCGTACGTAGTACCTGAGCAGTTAGCGGTTCGTCTCCGGAATCCCCATCTGGATCATCCAGCTGTGGGGTAAGTTCGGTGGAGTCTTCTCCGTCTTCCCACTGGAGGGCTTCTGGTGAAGGTGGAGAAAGTGACTGAACGTCCGACGGGTCTAACTGTTTCGGAGAGGACGTAGCGCCATCTTGCTTTGCGCCCCTGGACTCTAGGCCTGGCGTGCGATGCAAATATGGAGAGATTGTCGTTTTTTTAGGCTCCTTTTGCTTCTTTTTGCCCATAATTCATGTGAGAAGGCTCCCCAAAGCAATGGAATCCCGAGCACAACTGGAAATATGCTTGTAGAAAGCTAATATTCGGGATTTGTTAGGTCCCAGACACGGAGCTCCTAGAAATGGCGTGCAGTCAGTCTCATGGTTAGCCACGCCCCCCCCCACTGCATAACATTTTAACTCTCAGGTACCGGCCTACAGGAATACCTAGAATAGTGTTTCTAGGGTGTTGACTCTGTGCGTGTAACAGACTGTTAGTCACTGTCTCTTTAGACTGAAGTAGATAGATTATTGTTATTGTGAAATTGACAGAATTACTGTCAGTTTGGTAAGTGACCTTTAGATTAATGTCATTATTATTTAATTCAAGGAACATATTGCTTGTGCTTTAACTACACTACTAGAATGCGGTGCTCCCGGATAGGATGCGCTTAAGCAGCGCCGCCACGAGGGACACCAAGGGAAGGCTATTTAAAGCCTTTTACAGCACACGAGCAGCACCTATGCCCCTGAAGAAGCCGTTCTAACGGCAAACCGCGTAGGGCAGCATAGGTGGACGGTGGGGGATTAGTGATCGGCGAATTTGCGAAAAATTCGCAAAACGGCGCCGGCGTCCATTTTTTTGGATGCCGGCGACAGTTTTTTTGACGCCGGTGAATTTTCGCGGCCGTTTTGCAAATTTATTCGCTGGCGGCGAATCTCACGCAATTTCGCCGCCTGGTGAGTAAATTCGCCCATCATTATGGGGGACCTAGCTCCCATACATTCTCAATGTAGATAGGCAGAATTGGGCACCAGGGAACGGGTCTCAAGAAGGGAGGGTGATTAGGCTTTTTGTTGTTTAATTTGGCCGATTGTATGGTGCACATTCACCCAAGAAATCCGCATCACTGAGTGGCTACTTGACACCCCCATCTACCACCTATTCGCTAGTTTTAATTATCTGCTTTTTTAAGGCAACAGTCCTGCACTGCTGATATTTGGGAGGAGCAGTGTGTCTGTCTATACTTTAGTGTGGTGTGTGGTGTGGGCATGGCCCAATGTTCATATCTCTTTAACAGTAATGATTAAAGGTTAAGTTTTAATGATTCATTATGTGTGTTATACTCAATGACACCTAGGAGTCTAGCTTAAACTGGTTTGCATGGGTGTGTGAGGGGAGGGGCCACAATAATTGGAGCCACCACCCCCCCCCATACCTCATTTATTCATCGGCAGCTTTTCAGTTTCTCAAACCTGCGGGTGTTTTTCAAATTATTTCCTCACTGATATTGCTCCTTTTATTTTATATGTTTTATTTTATGTTTATATGTTTTTATATGTTTTCAAGATTTTCTTGTAGACTTAAGGTATGAAGATCCAAATTCTGGAAAGATCCATTATCCGGAAAAACCCCAGGTCCTGAGCATTCTGGATAACAGGTCCCATACCTGTAGTAATTTTTTCGAGTTTTGCTAGTTTTTCAGCGAAGCGAAAGGGGACAAATTCGCCCATCACTACTTGCAAGTTTTTCACATTCATTTCCAAACAGAGAAATGCTGTATGAGATTGGGAACGTCATGTGTTTTTTTTTTAGCAAAAATCGAATTCAAGTTTCTGAAATTCAAATTTTTGAGAGGATAAAAATCTTTAAAAAAACAGATACAAAAATGTTGGAATCTAAAAAAGTGACGAGATCATGAAAAAGCCAACAGGAGTTATAAATTCAAAATTCAACCTAATTTCTAATTCAAGTTTTCGAGAACAATTGGAAATTGCTCTCGAAAATGGCAGACTCATTGAAACGTGAAGGGTAGAAAGTAATTTCACCACATTCAAGTTTTTACACAAGATTTAAGTTTTTCACTAAGTACACATTTGAGTTTGGAGAGTTTTTAAGTTGAACAAACTAAATTCTTATAAATGTAATTAGTCCTTGCTGCTCTTCTACGTTTCCTTTATACTATATTTGAGAATTATAATTTGGTACATTAGGGCTTCTAAAGTCTAATAGAAAGTAATATGAATTTGGGGGGCATTCAAAACTGCAAAATTAAAAATTTTTTTACATCATAAGATTGTCTTTGCATGTTATTTATAATTTTGTTATAACAGTATTTTCCCAATGCTTTTACATTACCTATCTGGTCCCCCAAGTTTGTCTATGAGGGGGCTGCCATTTTTGTGCAGCAGTAGTCCTTTAGCATTAGAAACTCTAATGGGACTTTTTATCAAAAATCACATTTGTGAGGTTTTAGAGGTTTTTTTCTACTTCAAATGATCTCACAATTTAAAAAAATTGAATGTTTGCTTATTTATTAAAAAATCAGAATAGAAATTCAAACGAATACAATTGTGGAAAAAAACTTGAATACCTCTAATTTTTTAGTTTATCAGCTATAAAACGTGAATGTGTGAGTTTATAAGTTTAAAAAAACTCAAACTTGTGAATATTCAAAGATCTCAAATTAAAAAAAATGGTTTAAATTTTGCCTAGGACAACTTTGTTGCTTCCTTTATTTGGATATTTCTCAATTTCTTGGTCAATGAGAGTTATAATTTCAACCTGCCCCCTCCCGACCCGCACCCGCCTTCCCCCTCCATTTATAGACCCGCATCATCCTTCTCCCCTTCATTTATAGACCCACACCCACCTTCCCCCTCCATTTATAGACCCACACCTGCCTTCCACCCTTCATTTATAGTCCCTCACCCACCTTCCCCCTTCATTTACAGACCCGCACCCGCCTTCCCCCTCCATTTATAGACCCTCATCCGCCTTCCCCCCTCCATTTATAGACCCGCCCCACCGATGACCAGTGGTGTAAATAAATATTACTGGGTCACAGCAAATTATTTTTCAGGCCCCCAAAATATCTAGAGGTTGACCTGTTTTACCAATATTCATTGAAACTGTATATGAATTAAGGCATCATAGGACCCCTATACCTCCTGGGCCCCTCTGCAGCTGCAGGGTCTGCTTCCTCTGTAATTAAGCCCCAGTCGATGACATCACAAAAGGGGTGGGGCAGGTGCGAGTCTATAAAACAGGAAGCCGTCAGTCTAAGGTCGCAGGCGTGGAAAGCAGGCAGAAGAGCGCAACCCAAACTCGCAACACGAAAGAAGAGCAACGTGGCCGACCCGTGGGTCCCGGGTCGACCCACACATCATTAGTCAGGAACAAAGTAGAAGGGGTTAAGAACCAGAAATCAGTCAAAAAGCAAATGATCGCACACCCAAGAACTAAAACAAGATCTATATTCGGGCATTGAACCAAGGTCTTTGAATTTGGTGTCAAACCATGGAGTGATGACGGCACGGTGACTACACTACGACGCTCAGCACTTAAAGCAAGGAAAACGGCGCCGAAGAGGAGCAGCACTACTCACCCTACTGTGTGCATTTAAACCTTTAATCCAAACCAAATCCCACCCCTCCAAAATGTACATAAAAATGTACAGCACTGTGTATACAAGTAGCACTACATAAACAAACACATACAGACATAACCTGATAGAAATGTCGCCTTCAGTTATTCAGAGCTTTAAAGTCACATGACATGTAGGGATTGGAATTTGGCATGTCTGAACCTGCAGTACCATTCATTATTGAAACCTCAATCCAAACTGGTTGCTTTTCCGATCCAAACTTCACTCTATTTTTTGTCAGTACAGGCATGGGATCAGGGGTGTAACTACAGAGGGAGCAGACCCTGCGGCTGCAGGGGCCCAGGAGGTATAGGGGGTCCCATGAGGCCCTAATTAATGAGCAATTTCAACATGGTAAAACAGGACAACTTCTGGATATGTTGGGGGCCCTAAAATTAATTTGCTGTGTGGCCCAGTGACATCTCGTTACACCACTGTATGAGATCTGTTATCCGGTAACCCGTTATCCAGAAAGCTTCAAATTCTGGAAAGACCATCTTCCATAGACTCTATTTTATCCAAATAATCCAAATTTTTAATAACGATTTTCTTTTTCTCTGTAATAATAAAACAGTAGCTTGCACTTGATCCCAACTAAGATATAATTAATCCTTATTGGAAGCAAAACCAGACTATTGGGTTTATTTAATGTTTAAATAATTTTCTAGTAGAGTTAAGCTATGAGGTTCCAAATTTCAGAAAGATCCGTTATCTGGAAAGCCCCAGGTCCGAGCATTCTGGATAACAGGTCCCTTACTTATATAACTTCCTGGGCAGTTCACTGTCCCCTGCCCTGGCCCAGGCCAGTTTATAAATTCCGAGAAGCTCCCCTTAAGGCTGTCCGATCATACGTAGGGGTCAGAACAGAAAAGGCAGAACTGCGACATAGAGAGTCTTTAACACTGCTAATATAATGCATTTGAAACAACAGCACCACCTGCTGTTTATATGTGTTATATGTTTGGCTGAAAATTAACTTGGTGAGAAAAGGAAAGCCTTCTCATGTTCTCTGGTCAGTTCTAAGCAAAGCAACGTCAGGATACTCATCCATTCACTAACTTCATATACTAAGTGCAGACATTATCTCAAGACTTTACTTTGAAATAAATTTTCAGCCAACTGAACGAAACAGCTGCTGAAGCTGTTGTTTCAAATTCATTATATTAAGAGTTTCTTGAAAATTGGGGGGGGGGTGAGGTCCATTGCAAAAATGCTCAGAAGAGTGCTCTGAAAAATGTATATTCATATCTGGATTTTACATCACCTTGTTTTATTTTGGCAACTTGCGCCAGATGCACCAATATGTGTAGAAAGCAGTGTCTGTTTTGATATATGACATGCAAGCTGTGGTGCAGACTAGTGATAAGCAAATAAATTTGCGAGGCGCAAAGTTGCGGTGAATTTCCGTCGTCGAATAAATTTGCGAAACTGCTGCAAAAATTTGCAGACGAAAATTTGCAAAATTTCTGGACGTTCGTCAGAAAAATCGATTGCGTCAAAACAGTCGAGCGCCAACATTATTCGGACAGCCCATTGTCTTTAACGCCAGCGTCAAAATTGACGCAGGTGTCAAAATTAGCATTTTGCTAATTTTTTGCCGTTTCGCAGGAAAATTAACAATTTTTCCGGCGAAACGGGACAAATTTGCCCATCACTGGTGCAGACTATTTCTCCTGCATTTGAGTTGAAATGGTGTTAAAAAAGGCATTATTGTCTGATTCAGTTGGTGTAAAGAAGTTGAAGCTATTTATGCCCTTTCTAAGGGAACCCAGGCTTGTAATGGTCCAGGGATCCCTAGCACCCATGCACATTATTCATCAGCTCATTGGCTCTCCTTGCCAGTAGTTAGGTTTATTTATGGGCACAAGAACCACAGATTTCTGCTAAATTTAATGTCCAACCCAGCACTTTCCACTTGCTCTTGAGTTTATAATGGGGTTTATTATAGCAACAACATTTTTTTATTACAGATTTGAAGATTAAAATAGTTTATTGAAGTTCAGCAAAATGCTCAGTCATTGTTTGGCTGCAGTGTTTTGTCTGCTTACGCTTCACCCAGCCTTTCACCCACATCTTATCTGACACCGACTCCCACAGTGAATTCATTGTTGGTAGTAGTAAATATTTAACCCCTGTAATAAATAACATTATAGGGAATTTGCAATAAAATGTGTCTAAAACATTCACAGAAAGCAAAGTTCTCGTACAAATCAGCCAATGGAAATCGTTAATCCGATGGATTCCAAAGTATAGGAGATTGAGAATTTAATTTATTAGGGAATTTTGCTGATAGCGCATCTTTGTATTAGAAGATAATAATTGAGAGGATTCTGTTTTATGTCAGTTTATATCCTGAGTGTTCGCTAGGTTCTGCCCAGTGGTGTAACTAGCTGTTTTAGGGCCCCCAACATATCCAGAGGTTGGCCTGTCACAGTCACCCTAAGATAAATACTCCTTTAAAAATCACATTGAGGGGTTCCGGGGGGCGGTCCCACAAGATGGCCGCATTTTACTAAGCTCCGCAGACACAGCTCCGACGGTGAGCCTCAAACCTCGCATTTTGTCTCTCAGCGAGTATAAAAAGCTACTGGATCGTCAGCGGATAACCGGAGGGTGAAAGACTGTGTGCTAACAGTCGGCTTACCCTCACACTGCAACCCCGGAGCCGAGCGCAGCACTTCGTGGACCCGGACCGCGAGGCCGCCTCCAAGCATGCCTAACTGCGACACAAGCAGACCTGCTTGGGACACCACGCGGTAACGTACTTGGGGCAACTCCGGTCACGGGAGGGCGAAATTCACACCGACATAGGTGTTATACCCCTGCATTCAGCTAAATATACAAGCCACAACATACACAGGGTGTGTCTGCCATTTTGCTTGTAACTGCGCCACAGCTCCAGATGATAAGGGGAACGGCTTGAATCAGAAAGCAAGCATAACAACTGCAACTGCTCTCCCCTTACTATTTGCATAAAACTAACTTTGCTCGTGGATCCCAAATCCAGGTCCTGACTAAAGCAATCAGGCCTTGTCTAGCCTTGCACATCAGGCCTAGTGGTGATATAATACCCGGTTGTGAGACTCTCCCCCGGCAGCAGCAGACAACTGCAATATAACAAACACCTTGTGGCAGGGGATTACAAAGATAATTCACCATAATTCTTTTAACTAAGGGGAATTATAACACATCTCAGCGCTCCTAACGAACCACCCCATAAAAGTCAGATAGACAAACCAAAGATCTCTTTTCTTTTGAACTACCTTTTGCCTATCATGTGAAAAATCCGTCTATCCCTCACCCACCGTCATAAGGAATCCGAACAGATCGGATCTTTTTGCAATATGCACTAATTTTTCACAAGACGCCAAGTGGGAGACCATCTTAAGCAGTATTGTTGGACTACAACTTCCACTACCTGCATCAAATATTACTTAATAATATGGAAAGATACCTGGGGCAAAACTCCACAATGTCGCAAAGGGCCGCCAAAACCAGACTCAAGGAGCAGAAAAAACAGCACGGCTCCCCCACACATAACACAGAACAACAATCCCCAAGCTCTCCCTGTTCTTCACAAACTCAGACGCAAGAACTACTTCAAGCCTTGGGGCCATTACTAGATCAAAAGCTGGCCAGTATTAAAGAATCTGTTACGGAAATACTACAACAACTTACGAGCCAATCGCAAAGATTATCTGAGGCCGAACAAAGAATCTCAGATTTGGAAGATAACATGAATAAAGCACAGTCCACCATTGAGACACAACAACACGAAATTACAATACTGGCAGAGAAGGTGGATGACTTAGAAAACAGGAGTAGGAGAAACAACCTGAGATTGGTGGGCGTCCCTGAGACCATCAAGGGAACAGACCCAGATCTACTGTTAACAACCACACTACCAGACCTTTTAAAAATGGACACATCTACACTGCCATACCAAATTGAACGTCTTCACCGTATTGGACCCCACCTGCAAAGGAATTCACAAGACCAAGACAAGTCATATTTAAGCTACTCAACTATACAGATAAAATGAACATTCTTACTGCCTACAGGAGAATGAAAAACCTCTCCTACGACAACCACCAACTTCTGATATTTCAGGATTTCTCGGCCTCAGTTGCGGCAAAACGCAAGGAATTTAGCCCTGTTTGCAAATCCTTTTTTTCCTCTGGTTTCAAATTCGCTCTTTTATTCCCGGCTAAACTCAAAATAACCAACAGAGACAATGGAAAATCTACTTTCTTTGAGGATCCTACAGCAGCTATGGCTTACTACAAAGAAATACAACAAGCATCTGGATCACAAGATCAAGTCACTTGAACTCTCTCTACACTCCTAGACGACCGCTGGAAGCTACTCCAGGCTTTATGCCCGACGAAGAGTCCTCAACTGCTTAATAATTAACAAATATTAGTGTTTCTTAACTTTATCTCCCTCATTGTCTTCATACTTACTTGATATTGGTAACTATGCATAACAAAAGTACAATGGGTAGATTGAATGGTTTATATTGTTACTGTTAAATATGTTTTTTCTTCTATATATGTTACTATTCCTATTAACGCTTACTACAAATATTTCGAGATTAGATATACAGATACAGTCTGATGGAGACGACAAAATTTACAGGCTATATATGCCAGGGAAGACGGTTGCTCGCTGGGACAATCCAATCCCTGAAAATAACTGCCAACCCCTAATACCTCAGCCAAAGAAAG
Source organism: Xenopus laevis (assembly GCF_017654675.1). Taxonomy (NCBI): domain Eukaryota; kingdom Metazoa; phylum Chordata; class Amphibia; order Anura; family Pipidae; genus Xenopus; species Xenopus laevis. Next base: position 160,246,700 of record NC_054379.1, read on the forward strand.
GCATAGGTTAAAATTATATGGCAGATACTAATCGAACTCTCCAAAAGCCAGATAGTTTAACAACGCATCTTAAAGTACTCTCCTGGAATGTAGGTGGACTTAATACTCCAATTAAAAGGCGGAAAGTTATAGACCGCTTACAAAGAGAGAATGCACACATTATATTATTGCAAGAAACCCATTGGAAATCCATAGATGATCAAACGCTTAAAGCTACATGGATACAAACAATTCTAACCGCTTCCTATAAGTCTAAGTCTAGAGGTGTAGCAATATTAATTAATAAATCAATACAATGCACAGTCCTCAAGTCATATCAAGATAGGAAAGGGCGTTACCTTATAGCAGACATTGAAATTCAAAATACTAAATATACAGTGGTAAATATATATGCTCCTAATACTGACAATAAATGTTTTTTCACAGATGTTTTGCAACGGCTTGATTCCTGGGGGGCTACAAATATCACTTTTGGCGGAGACACCAACGCGGTATGGAACAATTACATGGATAAATCAGGTAATCCCACCCCACACTCACAATCCAGAGCTAAACCTCTACACACATTATGTGAACTGCTACACATACAAGACACCTATAGATTCTTACACCCAACTACTAAAGACTACACCTTCTACTCGGGAGTCCATGGAACTCATTCGAGAATTGATTACATCTTTGTCTCACAGATGTTTCTCCCCAACCTAGCCGCTGCTAAAATCTACCCCATAGATATCTCTGATCATGCTATAATAACGACTCAGTTGGAATTATCCAAGACTCAATCACGCTCCACCAACTGGAGGTTTCCGGCATACTTGACCACCCGCAAAGATTTCTCCTTATTTTTAAAATCAAATTGGGCCAACTATATAGATGACAATATTGAGCACTGGAAAGACCCCCATCTACTTTGGGCAGCCTCAAAGCCTGTTCTGAGGGGACATATATCTTATTTAATTCAAAAAAAGAAACACTTTCTTGAGAAATACACATTACTACAAAAAAAATTGACCAAACATTATACGGCTTTCAAACTCACTAATACTCAGGAAGACAAAAATAAATACAATGAGACGAAACAGCTTTTAGATACTTTATTGACTGATAAAGCACATAACTCGTTAAACCACACAGCAAACAAATTTTATAGATGGGGAAACAAATCAGGTAAACTTTTAGCCAGAATACCTGCAAAAAAAAACAATTAACCCTTATATACGTAAATTACAAATCCCACAAGGATGGACTAAAGATTCCGATCAAATAAAGGGCATTTTAACGACTCACTTTCAGAAACTATATAACGCCCCGACAGACGATCCGATAGACGGCCTTAAATTCTTGCAAGAAGCTGAGCTTCAAAAGTTGTCAGTCCAAGATAGAGAGATTCTTGACGCTCCTGTAACAAAGGAAGAAATTTCAAAAACAATTAAACAATTAAAAAACAACAAAACGCCAGGACCGGATGGTCTCTCTGCAGAATATTACAAATTACTAACATCTGAACTCTCCCCTATCTTAACTACTCTATACAATTAAATCCTGCAAGGCTCACCATTGTGGCATGAGGCCAATGTAGCCAGAATAATATTAATTCCAAAAGAAGGCAGAGACCCAACAGACTGCACATCATATCGCCCCATATCACTACTCAATCAAGATGTAAAAATTTTGACTAAAATAATGGCTGACAGATTACAACGAATCCTTCCTAGAATACTTACCGAACATCAAGTAGGCTTCCTCAAACATAGGCAACTGGTGCAAGCCCTTCGGAAGATACTCACAGCTGTATACCACTGTAACCTAGAAAAAAGAAAACAAGGGATATTACTAAACTTAGATGCGGACAAAGCCTTTGACCGGATTTCACATGCACATTTCCGACGATTACTAAAATTTCAACATATTGGCATTCAAATGTTCAACCTATTCAAAAGCCTATTCTTCGACCCATGCACTTATATCACAGTAAATGGCCAAAATTCGGAAAGATTTCTGATTAGCAGAGGAACAAGACAAGGCTGTCCGCTCTCTCCATTATTATTCAACCTTGCTAAAGACCCTCTATTACGACACTTCTTACAGACTTCAACTATTTCAGGTATTCCAATCAACCGAACACGATTGAAAGTCACAGCTTTTGCTGATGACATATTACTTTTTATACAAAACCCTCAAACGGAAATCCCAACTATTTTATTGATCATACACAGATTTGGACAAATAGCAGGCTTTCAAATCAATACAGGAAAGTCTGAGGCTCTTCAACTCCACGATACCACCTCACAAAATTGGCCCACTGACTTTCCCTTTAAAAAAGCTCAACATTACATAACATACTTAGGCATAAAAATACCTAAACAGCACAAAGAAATCTATAAATTGAACATTCGATCGATTATAGATAAGATACAGCAAGACACGCAACAGTGGAAGCACATTAATTTAACTTTTTTGGGTAGAATCCACTTTCTTAAAATGATTTTGTTCCCTATACTAATATATCCACTGCAAATGTTACCATATCGTATCAAACCAACTGATTTAAAACGTATCAATCATATATTTAGCACCTTTATTTGGCAGAATAAACGCTCTAGAATCAGCATATTTAAACTACAACAACCAAAAAACCTAGGGGGAGTTAACCTACCAAATGTTAAGGAATACAACGAAGCAGCACTACTCAGATATGCAGGAGATTGGCTAACACACAGGAATTGGTTTGCCGACACAGATCTAGACCAATCTCAAACAGAGGGCCTCACTTTAAATTACCTTCTACACTCCCCACTATCAGCGATTCCCCAATCTCTAAAAGATAACCCATTGTTTATAGACACGTACAAAACCTGGCAATCTCTAAGAACAAGACATTGACTGCCCCCACACCACTCGCCATATCTAACATGGCTAGGTAATAAGGACTTCCCTATAGGATTATCAAATCCGGTTCTATACGGTTGGCGAGATGCAGGATTAGATACAGTGTGTCACCTTACCAACAACAACCGAAACCTACTCTCCCCAATGGAACCAAAAGATAAATTTCTAGATACAAACTCTTACATATTTCTTAGCATGCAAATATTACATTTCGCCAGAAATACGATACACAAAATTAAAGACACTGCAGATAGTAATGCGATAGGCAATCTTTGGAAAGAGAAAACTACCATACGCTCGACTGCACATATATACCACATGCTACGGACAAACATAGACATAGACACAGACAAACCCCTCTATCTGAAATGGACAACACTTACACCACAAATTCCTACCACCAAAATCTTAAAATCTCACATACGCATAACTCAGCTACTACCTAGCAGCAGATATCAAGAAATGGCGTTACAGTTTCTTCATAATTCCTATCTAACACCTGAAAAACGATTTAAGATGGGAACCCTCCCCTCAGACAGGTGCACTCGATGCACGGCTCCTAAGGCAGATCTTTTACACATGCTCTGGTCATGTCCTCGAATACAAAACTTTTGGCTGGAAGTAACCTCCTATTGGACACAAATTGTGAACAAACCGATCCAACCCACTATAGACTGGGCCTTGTTTAGTACTGTTCAGCACTACCCGAATTTAAATAAAGGGGAGAGACATTTGGTGGCTAGGTTGGCGGCGGCATCCCGGAAGACAATTCTACACCAATGGCTCTCCACAGAGGCCCCATCAATCACACTTATGAAACAGAAATTACACCACATATTTCACATGGACTGGCTTGAAGCCATGACAAAAAAAGAACAACAAGCCGAAAAATTTTTCTCCACATGGATCACTTACATTAGCAGTCTCCCCATACCACTCAGATATTTAACCACCCACACCTTCATGAATACGACGTGGTATGACACAGAAATTCTAAAAGGCAACTCACTAATACTTGAAACAAATAATCATATTCAAAACATGCTGCAAAGAACTGGACCACCTACAAGCTCGCCCCCCAGGAATCACCGTACTAATACACTTTTGACATCTTATATAAGGAATCAAACCTAGTCTGTTAAATTTTTCTCTCCTCCTATCAATGCTCTGAACTGATCTCGAGACTTGATATTATATATTGTGAAATTATACATAGGAATATATCGTTATGTTAACTTTGAATTTATTTCCTTCTCTCTCTTATACTATTTCTCTTTTTTTTCCACATTATATGCATGTTCGTTTGACACCAAAAATTAATGTGCATCCATGCTTGGACGTGCTAACTGTCCAAAATATTTAAAACATGCTTTGAAAACTAATAAAAACATTTTGGGAAAAAACCCCAAAAAACATCGAAATGAATGGAGAGAGGCGTTATTTCACTCTAGCGGACTCGAACTTCACTCTTTGATAAATGTACCCCTATTACTTGCCTCTATTCTATTGCATGGGGATGTTTATATAGAGGATATAGAACAACAGCAGCAGAGTAACAAGTAGGTGGTTGCATATAAGTTTGTTTGGAACGGACTGTACAGATATGGGATCTGTTATCCAGAATGATCGGGACCAGGGGTTTTCGGAATAAGGAATCTTTTCGTGATTTGGATCTTCATACCTTAAGGCAATGGACACACATAGGTTTTACCACTGCGGTCCACGCCGCAGGTTTTTAAAAAAGCTGACCGCTGCATAAATACGAACGGAAGTGCCATTGCCTGAACCTGAATTTTTAAAAAAAACTGCAGCGTGGACTGCGGCAAAAACACTGCTGTAAAACGGATGTGTGTCCATAGCCTATGTCTACTAGAAAAGCAATAAACCCAATAGGCTGGTTTTGCTTCCAATAAGGAGTAATTATATCTTAGTTGGGATCAAATACAGCTATGGGACCTGTTAACCAGAATGCTAGGGACCTGGGGTTTTGTGGATAACAGATCTTTCCATAATTTGGATCTTCAGACCTTAAGTCTACTAGAAAATCATGTAAACATTAAATAAACCCAATAGGCTGGTGTTGCCTCCAATAAGGATTAATTATATCTTAGTTGGGATCAAGTACAAGCTACTGTTTTATTATTACAGAAAAAAAGGAAATCATTTTTAAAAATTAGAAATGATTTGCTTATAATGGAGTCTATGGGAGATGGCCTTGCCATAATTTGGATCTTCATACCTTAAATCTATTAGAAAATCATGTAAACATTAAATAAACCCAATAGACTGGTTTTGCCTCCAATAAGGATTAATTATATCTTAGTTGGGATCAAGTACAAGCTACTGTTTTATTATTACAGAAAAAAAGGAAATCATTTTTAAAAATTAGAAATGATTTGCTTATAATGGAGTCTATGGGAGATGGCCTTGCCATAATTTGGATCTTCATACCTTAAATCTATTAGAAAATCATGTAAACATTAAATAAACCCAATAGACTGGTTTTGCCTCCAATAAGGATTAATTATATCTTAGTTGGGACTCATGGGGTGACTCTTCAACATAATAATATTTTCTCCATGTGGGGCGTGAACTCTATAAACTCACAGCTCAAGTAGGACACTGTGTAAAAGGGTAACCGGTGGCCTTTCACACAGAGAACATGATAGCGGAAGTGTTATGTGTGTGTTGCATCTGATGGAATGTTGCTGCGTTTGTAGGAAAGTGTTTCACCTACAGATACAGGTGTAATGCACCCTTGGTTAATGCTTAGCGAACTTGTCACATGACCTGTAACTCTTAGCCCAGATTTTTTTTCCCTCCTTGCAAGGTAACAGCAGGTATCCCCTTGTGGGCGGGGCTAACTAATATAAATACCAACACAAGACAGCATTGCCTGTGATACTGGCTCAAACAAGACCTTAGAGAGAATTTAATTTGCAGAAGAGACTGGAGCAGAGAACAAAACTCTGATTCTACAGCTGCACTTGCTGAACCCACCTTGCACTCCCCTTCTGCTGCAGGTTGGTACTGTGGTTTTGTATTTATAACCAGATTATATATTATGTTATATTAGGATTCCTTCACAACACAGTGCACTTAAAGAATATACGAATATATATGTATTTTAAGGTGCACTCAAGTGTGCCCTATACAGCAATGCATATCCTTATAAACCTCATATTGTGATGTCACAATATATTTTGTCTTGTTCCTTTTAATTGCAGGTGTAACTTAACATGATCGCCATGGATCCCGTCTCTGTACTTCTGTCTGTTGTCATTTGTGTTTTCTTCTTTAAAGTCTTCTATGGTGGGAAAGGAGGACCCCAGAATTTCCCTCCTGGACCCAAACCATTGCCGCTCATTGGAAATCTTCCTATTATGAATATGATGAAACCCCATCTAACCTTCATGGAGGTAACACCAGAAATTAGTTGTATGTAGTTGCCTCCTTCCCATTATCTTCTTCCCATCTTGCCCTGTTCTTGTTTGTATCAAAACCATGCATTTGTCTATAATGAAAATAATAATATCTATCAGCTCATTTATGATTTAAAGTGCACATACATGGATGTCCTGTGTTTTGCTCTACTAGTGTGCAACTGTATGTCATTTATCACAGCAGACCGATGTTGATTTAAATCCCAGTGACATTCCCCCCATCAATTTAATTCAACAGTTTCATTATCAAGGAGAAGTCACTGTGCTGAAGGTGTAGGGCACCAGTGTGTCAGAAGGCTGAGAGAGAACCCTCATAGCTATTTGTATTGCTAGATAAAATTAAATGACCAGTTGCAATTGAATTGCATCTCACATTGAATCTCGTCCACGAGTTTTCACATGATAAACCATGAGATAACTTTTTCTCTCTGCATTAAATCAGGACCATTGGACCAGATTCAATTCATTGAGAAAAAGGTTTATCACATGAAAAGTCATAGACGAGATTTAATTTGAGATGCAATTCAATTCAGAAGAACTTATCTCACTGTTTATCATGTGAAAACTCTATTGTAGTCTATGGGGAAAAAACTGGAACTGAATTTGGAGAAAAGTTTTTTTCTCCTCGAATTGAATCTCGTCCATGAGTTTTCGCGTGATAAAGCTTAAGTTAATTTTTTTTTCACTGAACTGAATCTGTCCATTGTGAGTTATAACTCTACAACAAATAACTTGTGCCTCTTCCGACTTTACTAATTTTAGGGGTAGGTTATGGACTCTTGGAATCAGGATCAAAGATTTCAAAGCCAAAGACTCAGATTTCCTGAATTAGATTCCATTTGTTTCCTTTTTAATGCATACTATTCTCTCATCAATTCTCTTCATATTTGTAAGTGCACAGAATATTATTATACCAAAACCATGTTGTATAATTTTATATTTAGGACAAGGCTTGCAAAGCCAACTCAAGACTAATGGGGTTATTTACTAAACTCTGAATGCAAAAATCACAAAAAATTTGTGATTTTTTTAATATAAAATCGGACTTCTAAATAATCACAAATTTTTCAGAATTTATTAAACCCTGAGGATGGAAAAGTCAGAATCAGAAAATCCGTCATCTCAGACCTGTCGAGGTTGCATATAATTCAATGGGAGAAGTCCCAATGATTTTTTGATGTGCGCTGGGTTTTTGGCAATACCCCAAAGTTTTCTCAGTTTTCGGGTAAAAAACCCGAAAAATCGTGAAAAACGGATGAAAAATCCCAAAAAAAGGTGAAAATAAGATTTTTCACGATTTTTTCCCGCAAACAAAATTTTCGGGAAAGTGTATTAATAAATAAGCCCAAAAAAACCTGTGCGGATTTGGTCAGAGTTTTTTTCAGAAAATCTTGAGATTTTCTGATAAATAACCAGCTAAGTGTCCATTTACTAACAATTGAAATTCATTTTTTTCCCATGAAAATTCATAGTTTGACTATTTTTTTTAACGTTCTAAAAGTTCTGCATTTATTAAGTGTAAAAATGAACCTCTTAACACAAAACTTTCCTTGGTAAAAGTTGTCTATAGAAGTCAATTGGAGCTGCGCTGATCATATTGGACCATTTTGAATCAATTTGAACTTCTAAAGATTTTTGGATTTTTTTTTTGCTAGGAATTGTCAAAAAGACTAAAAAATTTTAGAGGTTTTAGGGATATTTGTATTTTTTTCTGGATCATTCAGTGTAATTTCCCGTTTGTACTTTTTTTATTCGGATCTTTTAATATAAATATAATAATAAAATGTAATAAAAATAATAAACTGTCATGACATTTGTGGTTTTAGAGAAAGTTTAGAGCGTTAAGTTGTGGTTTCAAAAACCTCAAAAACCCCTAAAATTCGAACTTTAATAATTAGGCCTCTATGTAACTAGGAAAAAAAAGCACCTCAATAATCTTGACTAAATATCTCCAGTAAGCCACAGTGAACTTTCTACTCTCTTACTCACTTTTTCTCAGTTTCCTCTAAGTTAAAACATAAAAGGAAAAATATGTCTCTCTATGAATAACTACAGTTGCAAATAAATGATTATTATTTAGATGACAGTATCCCATTAATGCTTCCATTACAGCTGGCTAAGACATACGGCTCTGTATTCAGCGTTCAGCTTGGCATGCAGAAGACTGTTGTGCTTTGTGGCACCGACACAGTGAGAGACGCTCTTATCAACCACGCCGAGGAGTTTTCAGAGAGAGCCAGAATTCCCATTATTGATGATGTTACTAAAGGACATGGTAACCTTATTCAAAATAAATCTGTTCATGACAGTTGTTTATCATTTGGCTTCAAAATTAATCATAGAAGGCTCCTCAAATCCAGCATGTATTGGGTTTTGGTTACATGACAGTCCATGTCTTTTCCTACTACCCGTGTTGCATATAGCAGAAAACTTCAGGGTATTGCCAAAAACCCATGATTTTTGCATTCGGAGCTTAGTAAATAACCCCCTAAATGTTAACTCAAAGGTGAACAACCACTTTAAAGTATTATTGGACTAAAGATAGGATTGAGCTTAATAGTACCTTATGACCTAAGCTAGTGCAGTGTAATATCGACATTTGTACTACAGTTTTACTAGAGCATTTACAGTCTTTCTTTTTTCTCAGGTATTGTTTTTGCTCATGGAGAGAACTGGAAAGTTATGCGAAGATTCACTCTTTCTACATTAAGAGACTTTGGGATGGGGAAGAAGACTTTAGAAGATAAGATCTGTGAAGAGAGTGATTGTCTAGTGGAAACGTTTAAGTACTATAATGGTAAGGGTGAACATATATATATATATATATATATATACAGTATATATATATATATATATATATATATATATATATATATATATATATATATATATATATATATATATAGATACACAGTCCATAAATTCTCCACACGCCGTTTACTTGTAATTACCCAGGTGCTACGATTAAGCTGCTGTATTATTCATTCATTCAAGAAGTAGGTGCACACTGGGATTTGATTTATAAAGATAAAAATTCAAACTTTTATTATCATATTTAAAATCGGCCAACGTTTCGATCTCCACTTAAGACCTTTATCAAGACCTTTATCAAGATATATATATATAATTGCTCAAAAGATAAAAAAGGTGGCACTCCGGTAAGACAAAAAGGTGGTTTATTCCAACAGGTCACTGACCAACATCACCTGACGCATTTCGGGAATAACTCCCTTAATCATAGGCTTACAGGTACAATTGTGTCACTTCCTTTAATAGGTCATATAACAGTGACCTCTACAGGTCTACTTATATAAATGCAACATGTATAAAATTTAACCCTGTAGTTGGTCTGATCATAAAAAAAACATTTTTATTTGAACCATTAAAATCAAGTAATATATATATATATATATATATATATATATATATATATATATATATATATATATATATATATATATATATATATATATATATATATATATATATATATATATATATATATATAAATATAAATATAGTATGCTCCAAAAGGAGCCTTTCTGATGCCATAAGCTGAGATATGTGCCCACGAGTAATTTTAGGATCTCCATTATATACATGTTTTTCTTTTCCCATAAAACTTAAGATTCCTATATCAAATTAGTATAAACATAATAAGTATATGTGAATATATGTCAATGTATAGTTCTTGGGGCCACATTGTAACCTTATTAAAAAGGGGAATGTACTCAATAAGTATGATACATACGTACAAACAAAATGAATATATATATAGATATATGTGTCTAAAAGGGACATTATGTTAGAGCCATATTATAACCTTATTTAGAAAAAAGAGAGAGAGAGTGCTATTGTTAAATATGAAATAGAGATTGGATTTTTATATATTCTACCATCTGATACTTCATTATAGATACATATAAGGTCATGTCTTGTGTTTAAACCTTTCGGTGTTCTGGTGTCTAATTCTAAAATCCAGTATGCTTCCCTTAGGTTCAAGGGGCGCAAATATCACCCACTCTCACGGGGATCTTTACCTGTTCAATAACTTTTACACCCAGATCCTGTGTGCCCCTAGAGGAGCATCAGAGCCGGGCCAACCCGGCCAGACGCCCTAGGCAACCTGGCGGGCCACGGCGCCGGCTCAGTGCGCGCGAAACTGCGCTCCAGCGCACATGCTCAAAGCTTTGCTCCAGCGCGCATGCGCGAAATATCGTGCGCGCATGCGCAGAAGCGCATTTTCGTGAAAGTTACACTCGCCAGTCTGGGAGAGACGGGACCAGACACGGGGTAGGCGACAGAGCAGGTACAGGCCTGGCGCCCCCCCAGCTTTGCGCCCTAGGCACGTGCCTACTCTGCCTACCCCTAGTTCCGGCCCTGAGGAGCATGCTAGAAAATGTTTACCATATATATATGTGGCTGGTGATATTCAGTAGATTATTTACATTCAAAATATGTTCATATTAAACTGTACCCTAATGTGATTGCAGCAGCCATATACCCTGTCCAATAAATAAAGAATAGTTAAGAGAGCAGCAGATACAGGCAGGCAAGGAAGCAAATCAATATGGTGGTGCATTTGTAATGAGATATCAAACATTCCACAAGTTATATGTCATCTTTCCTGTCAGTGTCCTTTTTAATGCAAGAAGGCATTTCATTAGCTTTAGTGGACACTTAGGGGCAGATTCATTAAGGGTCGAATTTCGAAGTTAAAAATACTTAGAAATTCGACCCTCGAATTGAAATCCTTCGACTTCGAATATCGAAGTTGAAGGATTTAGCGCAAATACTGCGATCGTACGATCGAAGGATTATTCCTGCGATCGAACGATTAAATCCTTCGAAACGAACGATTCGAAGGATTTTAATCCAACGATCGAAGGAAAATCCTTCGATCAAAAATTCACAGGCAAGCCTATGGGGACCTTCCCCATAGGCTAACATTGACTTCGGTAGGTTTTACCTGCCGAAGTAGGGGGTCGAAGTTTTTTTTAAAGGGAAAGTACTTAGACTATCGAATGGTCGAATAGTCGAACGATTTTTCGTTCGATTCGTTCGATTTCGTTCGAATTCGAACGAATTTAACCAATTCGATGGTCGAAGTACCAAAAAAATACTTCGAAATTCGAATTTTTTTCATTCGAATCCTTCACTCGAGCTTAGTGAATCGGCCCCTTACTGACACTAAGGTGCACAGTCTGTTATCCATAATAACCCCAATTTCTTCTCAATAAAGACCCTACAATCCTAAACCCAACAATTCCATTTAGTACAGGTATGGGACCTGTTATCTAGAATGCTCAGGACCTGGTGCTTTCTGGTAATGGATCTTTCTGTAATTTGGATTTTTATAACTTAGGTCTACTAGAAAATCATTAAATAAACCCAATAGGCTGGTTTTGCTTCCTATAAGGATTAATTATATCTTAGTTGGGATCAAGTACAAGTTACTGCTTTATTATTACACAAAAAAGGAAATAATTTAAAAAAATCTGGATTATTTGGATAAAATGCAGTCTATGGGAGATGGCCTTTCTGTAATTTGGAGCTTTCCGGATAACGGTTTTCCAGATAACAGATCCCATACCTGTTTAAAAGTAGCATTTATGTTGATTTTGCTCAAATGTATATCCTTGTATTTATTAATGTTAAATCTCCTTTTCCAGTTTGATGTACAGTCCCCCAATGTATTTGTATCACATCAAATCTATATCAACTTTAATGGTCCAGATTTCTCCCCGCCATGAAATGTGTTCCAATATCTTAACCCTTAATAGCCTTCAAAAAATTTTACTACCATAAATGGAGAAACTAATCCTTTTTTGAATAATGGCACCTCAGCAAATTTTAATGAGTCACAGAGGTTGATTAAAGTGGTTTGGTAACCACAAAGCCATTCCCTGAGTAATAGGACACACACAAAAAAACTGATTTTAGAATAAAAAGGGCCATGATTGGGATAATTTGTTTATAGTCTATTGGAGGATATCATGAGAATATATATTTACTCTTCTTTTTTCTTTCCCTTAGGAAAGCCATTTGATAACACCTTGATATTAAATTCTGCTGTAGCCAACATCATAGTGACCATACTCCTTGGTGATCGATTTGAATATAAGGATCCGACAATGCTGAACCTTATAAAAGTAGTGAATCAAAATATCAGGATTGGTGGTGGCTTTATGGCTAGGGTAAGCTATTTTATTATATACACTTTGTTTTTAGTCCCATGTATAGTGCTATTAATTCAATGGAAATATTGTCAAAGTAGTCAAATGTTACTGAAACTTCATTATTTCAAAAGCATTTCAAACATAATTGAAAGGTTGTAAAACAGTGATGAGTTTTCATCAGTTTTTGCCATAAAGAAGTTCTTCGTCCATCCCATTATGTCGATCTCAGTGATAGTTTGATTGCAGCAAAAATTGTGAATTTGTGTTTCAGAAACTTGAATTTTCGAGATTTATTAAGTGATAAAAACGTAAACGAATATAAAATTTCAGCATCTAAATCCATTGAGTTCATGGGAGTTGTATTATGATGAAAACAATGACTCGTTGAAAATGAGTAGAATTCAATTCCTGGGTTAGATTCAGGTTGAAACTAATACTCATTTTTTATCTTAAATCAATCCAATTTTTTCCTCGACTGCTAACATATTCAATGTCGGACTGGGACACCAGAGGCCCACCCAAAAACCTTTGACCAGGGGCCCACCAATCAATGTGAGACCAGGGGCCCACTCTTAGTACTATTTTTCTTCCTCTCCTCACTCAACCTCTATTCTCGTAGTCTCTTTTCTTTACATACTATACTCTATTTTTCCATCTATTTAGCCTCTTTGTTCTCATAGAAATAGGGAATGGCCATGAAATAAGCCAAATGTTTAGCAGCATGAGGGCCACTGACACCTGGGCCCACCGGGACTTTTCCTGGAATCCCTGTGGGCCAGTCTGACACTGAACATATTTATAAAAAAAAAAAAATCTGAAAATCTTGATCAAATTAATTCACAAAAAGATGCACATTTATTATTATATAGGATTTGTTATCTAATGCTTGAGACTTTGGGATGTGGTTTTCTGCATAAGGTTTAGTCAGGTAATTTGGACCATACTTTATAGGGCTAATTTACTAACAATCAGATTCTGTTTTTTTCCAAGAATCTCTAAAAATGTGTGTTTTTTCTATATTTCTTAAAAACTCTAAAAATTTTAAGTACAATTTAAAAACCACGAAAATAACTAATACAAAAATTCACCAGATAAAAGTTGTCGAGGTCCTATAGAAGTCAACGGGAGCTGCAGTGATCCAATTGGACTGTTTAATCAATTCCGACTTTTAAAAAGGTTTTAGAATTTTTAGAGGTTTTCAAGGTATTCAGATTTTCCAAATTGTTTTTTTTTTTTGGATCATTTAAATAACATTTAGGGGCACATTTACTTAGCTCGAGTGAAGGATTAGAAGGAAAAAAACTTCGAATTTCGAATGTTTTTTTTGGCTACTTCGACCATCGAATTGGCTACTTCGACCATCGACTACGACTTTGAATCGAACGATTCGAACTAAAAATCGTTCGAATATTCGACCATTCGATAGTCAAAGTACTGTCTCTTTAAAAAAAACTTCGACCACCTACTTCACCACCTAAAACCTACCGAGCATCAATGTTAGCCTATGGGGAAGGTCCCCATAGGCTTTCTAGCCAATTTGGGATCGAAGGAAAATCGTTCGATCGATGTATTAAAATCGTTCGATTTAAAATCCTTAATGGCTGTAATTTGGAGCATTCTAGGTTTCTGGATAATGGATCCCATACCTGTATTCCATTACTTTATAAAAGTGCAACTTTTTTTAAAAAATAATAATAAAATTAGGGATGCGCCGAATCGGTGCATCCCTAAATAAAATAGCTTAACTGCAGATTTTAGCTGCCCAATGTTTTCATTTGGATTTTTTTAACTTTTTAATTGATAAAGCTTGAAAATTGAAAAATATATGAATTCAAGATTTTTAATGTTTTGTCACACTTTTCTCAAACTGCAAAAAAAAAGGAAACCTAGATTTTAATACCTCTTCTACAATATTTGGCTACCTATGCTGGGGGTTATACTGTAATACTTTCTTCAAGTTGGCTTGATAGATCTTTAAGCTTTAGCCTGATGATCTTGTGACATTCGTTTGATAGTAGCCATACTACTGCTTGGCTATCTTTAACTGGATTTCCTTATTCGCTGGGGCTTTTTGTCCAGACTCTGGGTCTATATCCATCTTCCCACTAGGATAGGCAGGTGATTGGTTATGACTCTCCTTTCTTAGGGGATTGCACACTAGGTAATTCCTATAGCAGTAAAATCCCAATAACTTTGATTTTCACTGATTAATAAAATGATAGAAATGAGAGTCAATTTCAAGTGTTTTTTAGTTCTGTTTTATTCTTAATTCATATAGTGTGCCTGACAGTTTGAAATATTTTAAAACTCGTCTTTCTATACATGTTTATGAAAATGGAAATATTTGTAATCACATTTCTATTCTATTATCTCTTCGAGCTGTATAACATATATCCAACTATTATGCGATGGATTCCCGGCAGTCACAAAACTGTTTCTAAAAACGCAGCAAAAATATACAAGTTTCTTAATGAGACATTTACTGATCACAGAAAGCAACTGGATGTAAATGACCAGAGGGATCTCATAGACGCATTCCTTGTCAAGCAACAAGAGGTAATTCTAAATTCACAGCTAAACATCGAATATGCAGGTTTATTCTTTATTCCAGTCTCCAGCTGGTCCTGTGTGTGGCCAGTGATCCCTGGGTTCAAGTCGGCAGATGCACATCCTTCTGCTGTCACCATTTATATACTTACTATGGGCCAGATTCAATTCAGTGAGAAAAAGGTTTATCATATGAAAGGTCATGGACAAGATTCAATTTGAGATGCAATTCAATTCAGAAAAACGTATCTTACTTTTGATCACGTGAAAACTCTATTGAAGTCTATGGGAAAAAACTGGAACTGAATTTGGAAATAAGTTTTTTCTCCTTGAATTGAATCCCATCCATAAGTTTTCACTTGATAAACCATGAGATACAGTAACTAGTGATGAGCACATTTTTTCACCAGCCATGGATTTATGGCGAAATTCCGCATTTCACAGTATGCAAATTTTTGGCGAAACTGCAGCAAAATTTTGCCACTACAAAGTTACCATTAAAAAAGCCCATTGACTTTAATGCATTTGGACCAAAAAGCCGCCATAAGAAAAAATGTCCATTGACTTTAATGCATTTGGACCAAAAAGCCGCCATAAGAAAAAACGTCCATTGACTTTAATGCATTTGGACCAAAAAGCCGCCATAAGAAAAAACGTCCATTGACTTTAATGCATTTGGACCAAAAAGCCGCCATAAGAAAAAACGTCCATTGACTTTATTGCATTTGGACAAAAAAGTTGCAGAGACAAAAAAAGTTACCACAATAAAAAAATTCCTATGACTTTGGAGCGAGAAAAATTGTTGCACGTAAAAAAAAATTATTGCCCATTTCACTAATTTTTCATCGTTTTGCAAATTTTTGGGCGAAGCAGGACAGATTCTCTCATCACTAGGGATAACTTTTTCACACTAAATTGAATCTGGCCCTATATTGGTGAGGCTCGAGTATACAAGTAGCGAGGGCTCACCAGGTTGGTAATTTTCGGGTTGGTAATCAGCGGGTTAGGGTTGGGTGTAAGTTGACGTTTTGTCAACCTGCATAACACTAGTTGCCACCTTAAAGGGGAACTATCGTGAAAATGAAAGTTTAATATAAGCTTCATCATACTGAAATAAGAAACCTTCTAAATACAATCAATTAAAAATTCTGTACCATTTCTGAAATAATCAAGTTTACCTTCACTATTCCTTTCTCAGCATCTGTTTCTCTTCATTCTGTCTTCATGCAGCAGTTGGGTGTCAGATATTCATTGACAGTTAGATCCAATATATCTTATAGGGGGGCTCTTTTTGCATAGAAGATGTATTAGAGCTCACTCTATTAAAACCTGTCTCTCTACTTGCAGAATTTGTGCAAAAGGCAGTTATTTTGTTTGTACTCGAATCAGTTATTTGAGTGAGCCCTGCTAGGAAAGGAAGCCCCCCCATAAGATATATTGGATCTAACTGTCAATGAATATCTGACACCCAACTCCTGCATGAAGACAGAATGAAGAGAAACAGATGCTGAGAGAGGAATAGTGAATATAAACTTGATTATTTCAGAAACAATGCAGAATTTTTAATCGTTTGTATTTAGAAAGTTTCTAACTTCAGTATGAGGGAGCTTATATTACATTTTTATTTTCGTAATAGTTTCCCTTTAAAGGAAGCTCCTCTTTACTTTCTGCAAAACTAAGCCTTAACTTTTATAGCTGTCTCATATTTTCTTTTTTTATTTGTCTGCATACCCAACATTATCCTTATTTTATTACAGTAGTATTATTCTAACCATTCCAACAGTTTGGAAATGAGGGTTAATTTAGAAGCAATCCCTTATGTATTATTCAATCCTTGCATGCAGAGCCTCCTGTGTGCCCAAAGTCTGTATATATTGTGCCTTTTTAATCTGTAATGCAGACAATATTAATTTGGTTCTGCAATTTCAGGAGAAACTGTCTTCAAAAAAGTTTTTTCACAACCAAAATCTGACAGTCCTTGTAACCAATTTATTTGGCGCTGGAATGGAGACGACTTCAACCACTCTTAGATGGGGTCTCCTGTTAATGATGAAGTATCCAGAAATCCAGAGTAAGTGTCCAATTTGCACTGTATTTATCTTTGTCAACTTTTCATTAACTGGTGGACCTCAAGAGGGTGAGGAACTGTTGTGTAGGCTGACATTTTCCTTTTGCCTCCTTGGGAATGTAAGAGTAAGTTTGATGTTCCCACCCTTATTTTGTTTTTTCTTCAAGTTTTTATCTAGCTGTTACTATCTCTTAAACTGCCATTGTTTATCAGACTGACTACAACATCCCTAATTGCTTACATTGTGTTAGTAGGAAGCAAGAAAGGGGCTGTGGGTTTAGGACCCTGGAGGCATGTGACACCCTTTTACCATTTTAGTGAACTCTCTAGCTATGCAGTATGTTGCCTAATATGAAACCATTAATGAGATTCTCTATTTAGAATTATCAAGTTCATGATATTTGCTTTGACACTGAACAATAGAACTGACAAAGGAATATTCAGAGATGCTTTTTGCTTCACTAAAAACGATTTTTCTGATGTTCTGTCTTGGTGCTGTTCAAGTTGAACAGCAGATGTTGCTCAAGTTCCATTTCATAATATAAGCAGCGTAAGAACTGCTAAAATCATACAATGTAACTAATAATAAATATATATGAATTGCAAAAAGGGCTCATTAGTGATGGGCGAATCTGTGCCATTTCACG
Organism: Xenopus laevis; assembly: GCF_017654675.1. Lineage (NCBI taxonomy): Eukaryota > Metazoa > Chordata > Amphibia > Anura > Pipidae > Xenopus > Xenopus laevis. The sequence continues at coordinate 160,264,476 of NC_054379.1, forward strand.
AAAAACTTGTGAATTTACAAAAAAATTTGCGAAATTGTGAAAAATATTTTGACGTCAATAGGGGTGAAAATAATTTTGGTGCGTGACAATTTTGACGCAAGTCACAATTTTTATATGTGTGACTATTTTGTCCAAATGCATTAAAGTCAATGGGCATCCGAATAATTTTGAAACACAGCAATTTAATGCGCGTGACTATTCTGACGTGCAACCATTTTTTTTGTTGCAGTGCATTTCTCACCAGCAAATTTTCTCCCCAGTTTCACGAATTTATTCGCTGGCGGTGAAACGCAGAAATTCGCTACAAAATCTTGCCTGGCGAATTAATTCGCCCATCACTAGTGCTCATTTATAATTAGGCTATATGCCCCCTTTAAGTATAAGAAGCTCTTTTTATTATGAACAGAACAGAAAACTATTAATGCCTGCTTTACCACTAAATTTATATTTTCTCTAGAAAAAACCCAAAAAGAAATTGAACAAGTGATTGGATCGGCACAACCTCGTCTCGAGCACCGGAAACAAATGCCCTATACTGATGCCGTTATTCATGAGATTCAGAGATTTGCAAACATCGTTCCTTTGAACGTTCCCCATGAGACAAGTCAGGATGTCACATTCAGGGGCTATTTTATTCCAAAGGTACTATCTATAGTTGCTCTATAGTTGCAATTTCAGCTTTGTAGATTTTAAAGTAATCCTTAATTAAAGTTGGGTGAATCCCAAAGTCACATACCTCATTTCTTGCCTTTATTCTGTATTACTTCACACACAAGAGAAAGAGCTTAATATTCCCCTGACTGGTTGTTTGGCCATGTACAATAGAAGCTTCTCCCACCAAGTAAACTACTGCTGGAATAGGTCTCATTGAGCAGCTGCATATTTGTTTCTGTGCTGTATCCTGATGCTCCAGTCAGAGAACTAATAAACCATAAACAGTTTATGGGAGGCCAGGCTAGGGCTCTAAAAAAACGAAAATTGGCAAGAGCATTCAGTTAGCTCATTACACTTTATAAATAAGCTAATAGAAAAAAAGCACAAAATGCGTTAGCCTGAGATAATTGTTTTTATGTTTGTCTTCCCAAATGTAGATCTCCTATTATCAGTACCCACAAATTATTTCTGTAGGATTCATCCAATCTTTTAATTTCCTTTTTTTCCCTTTCATTTCCTTTTCCATGACTTCTAATCATTTCACACATTTTTTAGGGAATCCAAGTGATTCTGCTGCTGGAAGTGGACCTTGTGCTTCCTCTATATTTACACCAGTGTATCTGCTCATCCTTTTGTCTTTTTTCTAATGGCTTCATCTGATTTTATAAACATTTTAGGGGACCCAGGTGATTCCACTGCTAACATCTGTTCTGCAAGATAAAGATTATTTCAAAAAGCCAGAAGAATTTTTTCCGGAACATTTCCTTGACTCAGAAGGGAAGTTTGTAAAAAATGAGGCCTTCCTTCCCTTCTCAGCAGGTACGGTCACTTAATATCTAAATGGTATATCTGCTTAGCTATAGATTTAATATTTAATAATAATACAGGTATGGGACCTGTTATCCAGAATGCTCAGGAACAGGAGTTTTCTGGATAATCATGTAAAAATTAAACGAACCCAATAAAGTGGTTTTGCCTCCAATAAGGATTAATTATATCTTAGTTTGGATCAAGTACAAGCTACTGTTTTATTAATACAGTATAATTCAGAGCTTTGAGAGCTTTCTGGATAACAGGTTTCCATATAAGGGATCCCATACCTGTATCAATTAAATAATTATCATTCTATTACTGTTACATGTATGGAATCTATTATTTGGAATGCGTTGGAACCCATACTTTGTATATATTTATCCACTGTCTCCTAACAGTAGAATTTGTAGGATAAAATTGTAAGAAGGTATAAGAGATTGGTCAGAATCAGCAATCAACAATGTGCAAGATATAATGATGATAATTTTCAGAATAGAATGACATACAATAGGGGGAAATTTTGGATTAGAGGACATGTGGGATATAAATGGTAGAAATTGTATAAGAATCCATACACAGAATGATGAAAATGGTGCAATATAACATGGGGTCAATATGTGCAATAGACGTATGCCTGCATAGAAGAGAATGGTTAGAATCAACAGAATATATGGGATAGAATGATGAATCTGGGGTGAATCTAGGCAAGCCAGTGCGTTATAATAGCTTGCAAAACCAGTTACACAAAAACCTTATTTCTACTGTTGTTAATATGGACTCATTCCCTTTCCACTTAGGCCGAAGAAGTTGTGCTGGAGAGACGTTGGCCAAAATGGAACTCTTCATGTTCTTCACAAAGTTACTGCAGAATTTCACATTCCAGGCACCTCCTGGAGTTGAAGTCCACCTGACTACTGGAGTGGCCATGACATCCATCCCTCTGGAACATGAGATTTGTGCTTTGCCTCGCAACTAGTCATAATAATTATAAAATGAAGTTGCTATGTTAAAAAAGGGACATGGACATTTAAAATAAACGAGAATTTTAGGGTTCAATAAGCTTGTTCCTTAATGTTCTTGTGCTTGCGCCAACCATATTGAAAAAAACAAATAAGCACTCTCTTTTACTGTTGTGTATATATATATATATATAATACACAAAAGCCGTGAATATCTTGTAAATTATATCCTTATAAACGGTGAGCAGTGATGTCATCAGTTATAAACGGTGAGTAGTGATGTAATTTCTGTCACATGACTCACTAAAATGTGTGTATTATAATTAATAAAGTACCCCCAGTTGTAAGATATGAGGATATTATTAGGGATGTAGCGAACTGTTCGCCCGCGAACTAGTTTGCGCGAACTTCGACCGTTCGCGTCCGCCGAATGTTCGCGAACGTTTGGGAACGTTCGCATTTTGAGTTCGCGTTCGATTCGAATACAAGTCGTTCGACCATTCGACCATTCGAATTCCTTCGACCGCTAAAAATCGAACGATTTCCATTCGTTCGAACGATTGTAAGCATTCGATCGAATGAAAAGCATTCGATCGAATGGCTTTGATCGTTCGATTCGAATGAAAATCCTTCAATCGAACGATTAAAATCCTTCGATCGTTCGAATCGAACGATTTTAGCGGGTGTTCGAAGTTCGTGAACTGTTCGCGAACGTTCGCATTTTTTGCCGGTGTTCGCGAACGGCGTTCGTGAACACCAAATCGGCAGTTCGCTACATCCCTAGATATTATAAGTTACCTCGGAGTTCCATGACCTGTATAAAAACACTCGGCCTTCGGCCTCGTACTTTTATATGGTCATGAAACTCCTCGGTAACTTATAATATCCTTATATTTTACAAGAGGGGGTACTTTATTCACTATATATCTTCCTGTCACTTTAACATAGTAACATAGTAAGTTAGGTTGAAAAAGACACATGTCTATTAAGTTCAACCTCAAGTCAAGAATTTTCGTCAGTGAATTTTCGTGGGCGCTTCGCAAATTTATTCCACGCTGGTGATTCGTGCAAATTCGCCACAAATTTGCGTCTGGTGAATAAATTCGCCCATCACAGCGCTGCGAAATATGCTGGCGCATATAAATAAATGTTAATAAAAAAAAAAAAAAAATCACTATATATAAAACCTTATGCTGCTTTAATCTTCTTAACTAGCAGGGAACAACATTAAAACCCTATTGTGGAATATTGACCAAAATGTATTGTACTTTACATGCATCTATTTGTTAATTGGCATGCAGTGTTTGGTGTACTTTTTTGGCTCAAAACTCCATTGGAGAACCAACCTTTGTTTAGGGACCCCTAGCTCATTAACAGGTTATAGATGTAAAAAATATTGCTGTATCAGCCATTCATCAAGAATATATTGAGAAGCAAATTAGACAAAATATCATAATTAGTCTTTGTTGTGCTTTGAGTGGTAACTAGAAGGTATCCATTTTACTTGGCGGGGGTTGGACAATGACATGGTGGGGGAGGTGACATCATTGGTGGAGCTATGATGTGGCGAACGGCAATTGGCTGCGTCAATCTCAGGGAGTCTTATTTTGGAAAACCGGACAGGCAGTTTAGACCTGGGCAAACTTTTTTTTAAAAATGGTCAAAACCAGACAAGTGGCAACCCTAATTTAACTGCTCTAGGCCCCACCAAGGGGACCAGCCGTACAGCGGGGAACAACTATTCTAGACTGTCCAGATTTGTGGAAGATGCTAAACATAGAGCAAAAGTTTTCACAAAATTATATCTAACCAATATATATATATATATATATATATATATATATATATATATATATATATATATATATATATATATATATATATATATATATATATATATACTCATTATATTAGTAGCACAACATTTGCTATTATCTTGAAATCTAGAAAAAAATATTTAATTTAAATTATAAAGGTGCTGCAAAGTGCCCTAAAAATGTTTATTTTAATTTGTTTTGAGAGTTTACATTTGCTTTAACAGTTCTGAAATTTGCTTTGTATATAACTACTCTAGAATTACTGAAAAAAAGCTCTGATAATAACATTTATGGATATAATGTTCCATAGTAACCACTATTGCAAGTCTTTTTATAGTAGCCATTGAAATCAGCAGGAAATGGTTTATCTCAGATTATTATGGAAAAGAATTACCGCAGGACCATCAGAGAAGGAGAGGAGGGACAATTGTCCTGGGCCAGTCAAATTCTGATCTGAAGGGAGCCTGGGCACGTAGTGTAACGTTACGTAAATCGTGAAACTTTTGTATAAACTTACATTAAAACGTATCCAATTTTACTACTGTGTCCATGAGCAATGACAAATGCAGATCAAGTTCAATCCTTTGCCCTTGCAAAACCAACCTACGTAACTGCCAGCGCCGATTCTGGGGTTGCTGCCGCCTGAGGCAGCCGAATTTCTGGGTTAAAACCTGGAAATTCGGCTCTTAAAGTTACAAGAAGCAACTTTTTGCTGCCCCTTGCAACTAGCCACTCGCTGCCGCCTGAGGGAAGAATCTCACCTTGCCTCATGGCAGGAGCAGCCCTGCTAACTGCTAGTCACACACAAGGGGCATGACCAAAAATGTTGGTACTACTTACTTGTGTTCATGGGGGGGCAGAGAAATAAGTTGTATGGGGCAAAGTTGGCGGCTCTGAGATACCATATCCCTGTGATACATCTTCAATAACTAGAATTCTGGGTCTCTTTGAAAACTCCTCCGCATGGTGATAAGAGTGTATTGAGATGGGCTCTTGTTCAGTCTGTAGAGTGATTAAACTGACACACACAAGTAATACAAACATAATAGATTTATTGATACTTAGCTGAGGGACCCCTCCATAAAATGGCTCAGCAGCAATTCCAACATAACCAAGCACTCTGAAGTCCAGGCAGAAGTCAAAGAGCCTCCCCCCAAATGAAGCTTTATATATGTTTCCCCCACATAGTATATAAGAAGTACAGGTATGGGATCCGTTATCCGGAAACCCGTTATCCAGAAAGTTCCGAATTACGGAAAGGCCGTCTCCCATAGACTCCATTATAATCAAATAATCCAAAATTTTAAAAATGTTTTTAAAAACTTTTTCTCTGTAGTAAGAAAACCGTTGCTTGTAGTTGATCCCAACTAAGACATAATCCTTATTGGAAGTAAAACCAGCCTATTGGGTGTATTTAATGTTTATATGATTTTCTAGTAGACTTAAGGTATGAAGATCCAAATTACGGAAAGACCCATTATCCGGAAAGCCCCAGGTCCCGATGATTCCGGATAATAGGTCCAATACCTGTATATACATTTTAGCAGCTAGCATACTATATATGGTAAAAATACATCATTACTGCATATATGTTATCACTAAGCATACTATATATGGTTAATATACATCATTATTGAGTACATCTTATCAGTTAGCATACTATATATGGTGAAAATCAAGCATTAAACAGTGTCACATTCCTTGAATTGCTAAAAGCTTTAAACGCCATCTTTAAGGTGTTGCTCTATTCTCTCTATCTTTTGCTCTTTTAATCACTCATTTTCCTTACATTCCACCCCATGATTCACAGAGAAGTATGATAGGAAATCATTTCAAAAGCATTGACACGTTTGGGCAATACCTGACGCTTGTCAGATATGGTACTAGCCTTGATACATTAAATCAGTTTCAGAATAATATAAAATGCTAAACACAAGCATAAAATAAATAATATTGGTTTAAATATGTTACCCATAGGGATGGGCAAATTTTTTCGCCTCGTTTCGCCAAAAAAATGACGCCCATAGACTTGTACGGCGGCACACGTAAAAAAAAAGACGCGCGTCAAAACAATTTCGCCGCACAACAAAATTTTTTGGACGCCCATAGACTTTAATGGGCGTCTGCGTCATTTCGCTGGCGGCGAATTTTTGGTGAAGCGAAACGGGTCAAATTTGCCCATCCCTAGTTACCCATTATATCGTTTAACCAGGGTCCTATTGATCCCATCCATTTAAAAGGGTTTTGACCATTATTAGCAATATCTCTAGATTTTTCTTACAACAGTTTAACCTTCTCAATGTGGCTTAGAATGACATTCTCATTATTAGAGATGAAGGTACATGCACCCACTTGTTCAGAATTTCATGCCCCACCCTGTCCAAGATGCAAACCAAGTCCATATCATATCATCAGTAGTAAATAATTTGTGTCTCATTCTATGGAAAACTTTGTTTATCCACCAAATCTGTATCTTTTATAGTTTGTAGTCCAATAAGCAAGTCCTTTCATATGATTTTCCTTCCAATAATTAGTAATGGGCGAATTTATTCGCCAGGCGCGAATTTGTGCGATTCGCCGCCAGCGAATAAATTCGCGAAACGCCCGCGAAAATTCGCGGCAAAAATTCGCCGGCGTCAATTTTTTTTTTCGAAAAAACGGACGCCGGCGTCAAAAAAACGGGCGCGTTTCGCGAATTTTTCGCCATTTTTCCGGCGAAACGGCGCAAATTCGCCCATCACTACCAATAATCCATCCATGAAACATTAACCACTGAAGAGAAATTAAGAACAGTCCCTTAGTTCAGTCCATGTTACCAACAATTAGATTCATTTTGCTGCTTTGCAGTCTGTATAAGCATTGGTAGAATCGAGTTCTTTTGCCATAAACCAAACTTTATATCACATCAGAGCCCACAAATTATCAGAAAAGGTATAACCATGTTGCCAGCCATGTTTTTAGGATATTGACCTCTCTATTCATAGTAGGCTGGAAGATAAAATAGGATTAGTATCTTCTTCACACAAATCCAAAAAGATGTTACATAACCCCCAGCACATATAATAGCCAATTCTCCTAAACAGATTCAGTTTGCCATTTCACACTATCATTACTAGCTTGAAACACACATTTACTCTCAGCAGTATATTCCATGATCCTATTATCCACCCATAATAGTACCTTGTTCCACCCCCCTGAGTGTATGAGTTGGAGCCAAAAGTTTTACCTGCTGTTTTAACAAACCATTAATGTGTTCAGTTAATCCTGTGGCTTGCGGATAATATGAAATAAGAAACACCCAATATACTCCTTGTTGAGATGCTCACTCCAGTAAAATTAGTCCCATTGTTAGTAATGTTCCATATGCTAAGTTTATGTAATGAATATCTTTTCTTCACTTTCTGACATACAGGGCATTGTTGCACAATGTCTTTAGCAAGTACAGTTGTTAAAAGTTTTCCTTTATGCTTTGCATAGTCCATAGCCTTGAACCACTCGATGTCCAGAGTGCTCATGTGTCCATTGGGCTAAAATCTGGATCTCAGTCTCTTCCGCTTTATGAATTAGTATTTTTGCTAATCCATCTATAAGTTTATCTTGTTGATGTCCAGTACGGGCATCCACACATGCCACTTGTTTGTCTCTTGTTTCAGCAATACTAAACCAAATGTACAGGTATGCTCCACCCCATAAGAGTTTTCTATTGACAATCCATTTCTCTTTTTGCCATTGTATATTCCACACAGTCAAAGCTCTGAACACTGTCCATTCATCTGTATATATAATCAACAAACCTTGTGTTTCCTCCAGTACAGAAACTACTGCCATTAATTCAGCATATTGGCTAGATCCACTCACTCCAGTTGGATGGGCTGTAGGGTGGAAAGCAGCTGTAATCCAGACGTGTTGTTTCTGGCAGCAATAAGGGCATGGATCCCCAGGTTTCATAGCATTGATTTTTGTTATGGCAGACCCTGGGAATCTGCCACCCCTTCAGTCTATTGGCTGCGGCAACTGCCACCCCTTCCCTTCTGTGTGTTTCATGTCATCTAACAGATTCTTACACTCTGCATATGGTGATGTGGAGGGAAGAGTTAATGGGGCTGGGCTCAACTCCTCATCTAAGTCAATTATAGGAGGAGCTGACAGGGTTAATTCCTCAACATCACTGAGGGCAACCCTTTTAGATTTGGCTGGCCTCAACTTCCCCTTTGCTGTTAGTTCCCTCCACATAGCGAGCAGAAATTTAGTCTCCTTTCCATCAATAGTTTCTATTGGCACACCATTTTTAGCAAATCTAGAAACATTTGTCTGAGAGTAATTTTAACAGGTGTATGCCCCTCCTGGCCCCCCCTTAGCTAAACTCCGTTGCTGTTTCCTTTCATTTCTGTCAACATTCATTTCTCCCATTTGACCCAAGAGCACAGCCGCATCATAAATTGTACTTCCTTCTTTTGCTTCTAAAGCACTCAACATAGTGAAAAGAGGGGCTTTTAACAGTTCTGGGGCTGTGATAAGCAATTTCCTTTTGATCAATGGTGTAAAAGCCGCCATGTCAGGACCCTCCCAGTCAACCACTACATATCTCACCCCTCTGTCAAGTAAAGGATCAGGAGTGATACCAGACATACATCCCATTGCTCTCAGTCTCTGCATCCCCTCTGTTGTAACTTCCCAGGGGGTCTGGTCTATTAATTCATAGGGACTGTTTATAGTCTGTGCAATAGAATCCCTAATTAAGTGCAATAAGGAAAATGTCCCAGTTGTGTTACACCCACGTTTCTTGTATAAACGTACACGGGGATCCTTGGCTACACTTCCCAAACCCACTGCTTCTCTGTCCGTCAGCATAATACCATCACCTCCTAAATCCCAGACACGTAAAACCCATTCCAGTAATCCCTCTCTAACCTTTTGTGTAAACTTTTGCCCAATTTCAGTTAATTCACTAGCTGACCATGACCGAGTTTCCTCAGTTAATTGTTGTTCAGCTGACACATCCCCTCCAGATGTGGAATATGTGTGTTCTGCCTGCTGTCCACTTTTCTCCCTCACCTCTCTCTTTTGTCTATGAGTTACAATGGGTCTGACCTCACAAATGTCATCATCCATACCCTCCTTAGACCCCTGCTCTGTGAATCACTAATTTTCCTTACAAGAGCATCTTCATGAAAGAATAACCACAAAGCAAAACAACCCTCTCTGTACTGAGCCGTGCTTCTCAGAGAACTAAAATTTAAGCAATAACAGAATAATGTAATTATGACTTTACATAAACTAGGGTTACAATTCATCCCCAATGCCCAGAGACTGGTCCTGTTTCAGAACCTTTGTCCCTGAGCGAAAGATTTACCAGGCAATGTCCCTGACTGTTGACATTCCCACCACTATGTTCCAAGGCAAGCTCCATATTTTCAAGTCCATCCAAGGTGCCTGTCTGTTGGTTGACAAAAATTTCAGTCATCGTTCTTTGAATAAAAGTAACAGCATGATGTTTATGACAATGTGGCTGCAAATAAAAGTGTATGGACCTCCAGGTTTCTCTAAAGTGTTCATTACCACTGCGGTGTTGGCAGGGGGTATACCACCCTCAATGCACAGCAATTCATAGTAATAACTAGCAGTCAGTCTGCTGGGAATATACCTACCTGGTCCCCTAATAGTTGCCAGGACTGCTTCCTCTAGCATTATTCTGAATGCTACCCGTACATCCTAATATTTTGATAAGGGGTCATAAAATCTACATTGCTGATATAAAACTAGAAGCACTACAGCACTATAGATTTTATGGCTCAGGAGTGCTTTAGCGTGTGAAGGGTTAAACCGGCAATGTTTTTTAAATGCTGCTATATACATTATGCTACAATCCCTGCTGCCCAAGATAAAGTGTATTTTGTTAGTATCAGTTCACCCTTCCCAACCAGTCGTACACTGCTAAGTGTTTTGAAACATTGTGCAATTGTACAGACAGTGGGATAAAAACTGGCTATAGTTACAGGACATGTTACAACACATAGTAGGTAACCATTAATTATACCTGTATGTTGTAATAGAATGGGAATGCTTAGATCAGTGATCCACAACCAGTGGCTTATGACCAACATGTTGCTCACCAACCTCTTGAATGTTGCTCCCAGTGTCCTCAAAGCAGGGGCTTATTTTAATTCTTGTCTTGAAGGCAAGCTTTAGTTGCATAAAAAACCATGTGTACTGCCAGAGTCTCCTGTAGGCTGCCAGTTCACAAAAGGGTTACCAAAAGACTATCAAGACTATCACAGACCTTATTTGGCACCCCCAGCAACTTTTTACATATGTGGGTAAAAAAGTTTGGGTACCCATGGCTTTGAGTATTAATCTTTTTAGTGAGCAGGAGAACCTGACAGAACCTGACACACTTTTGGGGTCTTGGAACATTCTGCTGACCAGAAATCTAAGATATTGATAAGAATGCCAAAATCCAAAGTACGATACAGTAAGGTTTAAACAGAATCATAGTCAAATTCAGGCACAGAGTCTTGGTAGACAACACAAAAAGACAACAAACAAGTCAGGAGCAGGCATGGAGTCACTATTCAGGGAGGTGGGTAGAAAACAAGCTTGGGCTAGGTACTGCTGACACAAAGCCAGCTTGGGCAAGGTGTGTGTCCAATAGAGCTGTGTAACTCAAAAATTACATGGCACAGCACCCTGTAGGTCATGATGCATGGTTTCCTAAACATAGGATAGACCTGTCTCCAGGTAGGTCTGGCATTCTTCTTCTTAATGAATGAGACTTTGCAGACCTTAGATGTTGGACCTCTAAGCTGCAAGCAGTGTAAAGTTCCATTTGTTGCATAAGGTGTTGCAGAGATACTTTCAATTGTATCCTAAAAGTTCAAAGTTCACTATTACATGTAGGAAAGCCACAATATCATAGACATGAAAGGAAGGGTAGAGGGGGAAAGAATAAGTCAGAGCACTTTTAATTTACAGGAAAGAGAATTCATGTGTTCAGGGCAGCAATATACTGGGGAATAATTGGTCTATGAGTCAAGCAAGGGGGTTGGTTAGAAATGGAAAGGTCTAAGTGATTTTGCATCAAGAGTTATTGATTTATATATAAGTAAACTAACAGAAACTGTGACTGAGTCTGAATAGACTGGGAGATCCACAGGTGAGGCAGATATAAATAAGGGCTATTATAATTGGTTTCTCATTATTTTAAAATATTTTGACCCAGTTTCATGGTAGAGTTAGTTGGACTGTAGGCCAGTGTCAGAACTGCAGCAAAGATAAAGAAGGACCTTTTTGTCAGTCCTTAAATAATTTAAGAACAAATGCTTGAAACATATCTGTAAAAGACCATTTTCAACAGGTCTCCTAGGATTTGCAAAGGACATCCTGTAATGTCTTCTGTGCCCCGATCACAGATAATAGGTATGTGGGGTTTGAAGGATCCACTATTGTATGGTTATAAAAAATCGAAAATTCCAAATATGTGATAGCTACATTGAAATAATTATGGTTTGGTGTCATCTTTATTTATGACAATTCTCTCCTTGCCTTCTGATCATTCTCTAACCCACACTTAGTACTCAATTCTAGAAAATCAAAGTTTCTACAGTATTTAAGCAGATACTCTTGAATAATGATTAACAACTGTAAGAATATTTTTATTAGCGTTAATTGGTAGCTAAGTAGAGAAACAGTTGTATTAATGTGTATTGATAAATATTATATAGATTCACAGTACGTGCTGAGAAGGGATGGAATGCTTCATATTTCACAAAATGTTCAAGGAAATGTTTAGAGTAAAATACTTCTGTCTTTTTGAAATAAGATTTATCTTGCAGAACAGATGTTAGCAGTGGAATCACTTGGGTCCCCTTAAATGTTTATGAAGTAAGATGAAGTCATTATAAAAGAAAAAAAAGACATAGGATGAGCAGATACAATGTTGTAACTATAGAGGAAGCACAAGGTCCACCTACTCTATAGTTAAGAAAATCCCCCTCCACAACGGCTCTCCTACCGTGGTGCAAATGAGCGGATATGCTGAGGCAGACACAGTCAGCAGAAGGTCTATGTACAAAAATATTACTATCGATAGAACAGGACCTGTCTACTGGTACAGCCCTTCTTGCCCCCCTCTCCTATGGCCACACAAGGGCCTTCCAGGGCACAGGAAAATTCATCAGATGTAGGTCTAGAATGTAGATGGAAAACTGTGCTTTGACTATGTTACTGCTTTCCACATCTACATTTTACTGTTTCTGTCTTGGGTTTGCCTTGCCATTGCTTTGCTTTGTGAAGTTGAATAAAGTTGTCTCAAAGCCTCAATGACATTGAAAAGAGTAGTAACTTATGAAGGTCAAAAATGCAACCTGTGAGTAACAGTTAAACAAATTTGTATGCTAATTGTTCTGCACCCAGTCCTTCTTTGATACAACCCGTAGGAATGTCAGCCATAGAGACTGGGAACCTGTACTGCAGTCTAAAAGAGAACAATTGTGCGCAGGAAAACACATTTTGAGAAGCCATGGTTAAATGCTTCCTACTAATTTCTCTGGCATCCTTTATCAATAAGCAACTGTAATCCCACAGATGTGAAAAGAATGATGAGAGATAACTGAAATAGAAACCAAATATAAATATATTTTAGAAACTAATATAAAAAGAACATACTTTTGGAATAAAATAGCCCCTGGAGGTGACATCTTTAGTAGTTGCATGGGGAAGGTTACTAGGTGCAATGTTGGCAAATCTCTGAATTTCATGAATAACGGCATCAGTATAGGGCATTTGTTTCCGGTGTTCAGCTTGAGGTTGTGCTAATCCAAAGGATTTTTTCTTACAAAAACACAAAAGTTTGCATCAGGCTTTATGCGTTATGGTTCCACGGCATAGGAATGCCTTTACAGGAAAAGAAAAAGGGTGTCTTATGCCGCTCAGTTTTGGAATAAAAATGTAAATAATTACACCAAGCAGTAAAAAGATCCTTTAGTCCCAACTGCCTGTTAATATAGGAATAAACTGATTCCAACTGTCATAAACCTGTGAGGTTAAAACTCTTGAGGACACATTTCACACAAGGCTCTGGAGGCTCTGAAAGCCAATTTTAACTAAAGGTTGAAAGTAGACTCATTAACATCAAATCTCTGCTGTACGTGGACAATTGTTTAATCTTAATTTCAAACCATTAACACAGTGAATGAAAGTCTTTATTTTGAAATAGTGTAAATATACAGTCTCCTGGTTAGTCAGTGAAAATATCAGGATCGTCCTATCGTTATGGTAAGATATTATGTTTGTTTTTTTAATTTCTAGCACACCTTTTAGTCCAAGTAGTAAAAGGGCACTAAAATCCAGTTAAAATTAATTATTTTACTCTGCCTGTCATACAGGCTCGGCAAAGGTTTTACAATAAGATTTCTTTTGTGAATAATTACTACAATACATGGTATTTCTACACTAGCTGTTACTAAGGCAAGCTCGTCCAATAAAAACTGGGCATTTTATGTGTACACTAAGGGGGTTATTTACTAAAATCTAAATTTATCTAAATTTTTTAAAAAAATCCAAGACCAAACTCCCATGCATGATTTTAGCTAATTTATTAGTAAAAAAACTTGATTTAATTGGATCATGGAGTGAAAACCAGAATCACTCAAATTTTTGGGCTTTTTCCCAAATTGCTTGAAAAATTTTCAGTTTCAGTAAGTTTTTTTTTCTCTAAAAACAGTGAATGGGCATCTTTTACTTGGTCTCCTTCCAAGGGTGGCCTTTCTTTTTGCCCAGATCCTTTTAATTTTGCTTAGTTTAAATTGATATATAATGCCATTTTTAGCCCTTATTATGCCATGCATCCAGGTTACATGGAAAGGAGCACAAGTTGACTTTCAACATCTAGGGGGTTGTTTATCAACGGTTGAGTTGTTTTTCCCATGAAAAATTTGAGTTTTTCAGGCAATTTTTTGGTCTAAAATCGATTTTTCAGATTAGAAAAAAAACCTTGAATACCATTTAGCTAAAATAGCTCAAATCTGAAAAAACACATCTAAAACCGGTCGAGGTCATGTAGAAGCCAATGGCAGAGGTCCCTTGAACCATTTGAAGATCTTTGCAGCCTTCATGATGTTCGAGTTTTTTTGGTGGGTTTTGCTCAAGAATTCGCTCAATTCAAGCGTTTCGAATCAGACAAAAACTTGATCAATTCGAGTTTTGGGTTTCTCAACTCAAATTCACTGATTCAGGTTTTTTACATGAAGTTTTATCTTAAATAAGAAACCATTCGAGTTCATTCAAGGTCTAAAAAAGCTCACAAAGCTCTAAAATTTGACATTTGACAAATAATGCCCCCATTACAAGCTTTACAAGGGATCTCATTGATATTTTCCTTGTTAAGTAACAAGAGGGGAAATGCTAAATTCGTCACTGTTGTGTTAATTTAAACAATTTCCATTTGCTTCTGTCAAGTCAAAATATTGGATATTAAAATTAGCATGTCCCCGTGTGCATCCATGATTGCCCTATTGGCACTACTATTGCTAGTAGACACTAATGTTCAATTAGCAAGTATATTGCACCAAACATGCAGTATAATGTGTTACCAGACACCAATAAAGTTCTGGAAAGGGGTCAGTGGCAGAACATCAAAGGAAGAGCCAGGAAGGGCACCGCCAATTACTCCATGATTTGGTGGGAAGGGGAGATGGATATTTCTGATTTTTTTTCATTCTGTGATTCTAAAAAACAAATGGTTGCCAGGGTCACATTATATGAATATCTTGCACATGGATCTGGAACATTAAGGTGAAATGATTTTGTGTTTGTTCCTAGAGATACTATTGGGGGCATATTTATTATGCTGTGTAAAAAAACAGCGGTATAATACACCACACATTGCCACGCAAAGCAATGTAAAATAACAGTGGCAAATCTGACGTTTGCATGTTGTGAAATTACACACACATCGTTAAATTCACCTTTTATTTTACACAGCTTTTAATACAGTTTTTTTTCAGAGAACTTCATTTTACACAACATAATAAATATGCCCCTTGATGTATAAGAAATTTTTCAAAGAGTATTCGATTCTTTTTGTGCCATTTCCTATTGTAGAAAAGTGTTTTAAACTGGTTTAAGTGGATACAGTAACACTCTGGGACTATAGGGTATAATTTAAAAAGATATGGAATTCCACTGCTCCAGTGGACATATTTATCAAAGTCAAGGGAAAGTGTTGGAAGGGTT
The DNA here is from genome assembly GCF_017654675.1 of Xenopus laevis. Classification (NCBI taxonomy): domain Eukaryota; kingdom Metazoa; phylum Chordata; class Amphibia; order Anura; family Pipidae; genus Xenopus; species Xenopus laevis. The sequence continues at coordinate 160,279,951 of NC_054379.1, forward strand.
TCTGTCTTCTCCTATTTCATGGTTGCTGTTGGCTCTGCTTTTATGTTGCATTTATTTATGGCAGTAGTCATGTACTAAGCCTACTCCTCGTGCAGATAGCACTCTATTCATCCAAAAAGCTGTGTGTTGGAGTACGAGGACCTGCACCTGTGGGCACTGACAATAGGGCAGATACAAAGCAATAAAAGCACGATGCCTTGTACCTGCTTTTTGCACTTTGCAAACTGCTCCATAGTTCAGAAACATCTTATTTGTAATAAAAAAGCACTATGGCTGTCCAGTAGTAGTAACCCATAGCAACCAATAAGTTGTTTGCTTTTAAACTGGTGACCAGTAAACATAGTAAGTTAGGTTGAAAAAAGACACAAATCAAGTTCAACCTATTAACTCTTTTTTTAAAATCTGCCAGTTGATCCAGAGGAAGGCAAAAAACCCATCTGAAGCCTCTCCAATTTGACTCAGAGGGGGAAAAAATGGCAATGGGACCAGTCCCTGGATCAACTTGTACTATGAGCTATCTCCCATATCCCTGTATTCCCTCACTTGCTAAACACCATCCAACCCCTTCTTATACCTATCTAATGTATCAGCCTGTACCACTGATTCAGGGAGACAATTCCACATCTTCACAGCTCTCACTGTAACAAACCCCTTCCCAATATTTAGCTGGAACCTCTTTTCTTCTTATCGGAATGGGTGACCTTATGTCAGCTGGAAGACCTTTTAATACAGCTCAAGACCTTATTTGCCCTTGATGCTGTTGACTGGCATTGCTTGCTACAGCCAAGTTCATCATCTACAAGGATTTCAAGGTCCTTTTCCATTATGGATTTGCCTAGTGCCGTCCTATTAAGGGTATAAGTGTTTTGGATATTTTTACATCCCAGGTACATGACTTTACATTTATCAACATTGAATCTCATTTGCCACTTAGCTGCCCAGATTGCCAGTTTGTCAAGATCCTTTTGCAAGTGCCACATCCTGGATGGAATTAATTGGGCTGAACAGTTTAGTGTCATCTGCAAACACTGATACATAACTTAGAATACCCTCTTATAAGTGGTTAATGAACAGGTTAAACAAAAGTGGACCCAATACCGAGCCCTGATGGACCCCACTAAGAACCTTACTCCAAGTAGAGAATGTACCATTAGCAACCACCCTCTGTACCCGATCCTGTAGCCAGTTTCCTATTGCTGCTCATAATGCCATTCACTAAGACAAAATTTTAAATGTGATCCCTTAACAAGCCTTCAAATAATTTGCCCACCACAGATGTCAAGCTTACTGGCCTATAGTTGCCAGACTGAGATCGTAATCCCTTTTTAAATATTGGAATGACTTCAGATTTTCTCCAATCCATAGGCACCATACCAGATGAAAGTGAATTGGAGAAAATCATAAACAGGGGCCGGTCTAAAACTGAACTAAGCTCTCTTAGAACTCGGGGGTGTATGCCACCAGGCCCTGGAGCCTTGTTTACTTTGAAAATCGTACGATTCAAATGCACTATTACTTTGATTCGAACTATTCGAATTCGATCAAAAACGGACCTATTCAGCCAAAAAAAACCTTTAATTTAATTTCAGTTGGTCTTTTTGAATTCGAATTTCGAAGTTTTTCAAATTTAAAATTCGACCCTTGGTAAATCTGCCCCTCAGTATAGCAGCTCCCACACTCACTTTGAAGTCACAGATTTATAGAGGTATCAAATCTTAGGTGCCAACTCTGCTGAATAAATGTTCTAAAAAGGCAAAGCTAATTGTTTGGTGTGCTTCCTCCCTATGGGAATTCTTGTATCAAATCTTAGAACACATAGCCTGATCAGAATTTACCTGATTTGCTCCTCCCCTTAAGCAGACAGAGGGAAAGAGAGAAAAAAATGCTGTTCGTTACCACCAGTAAAATAACAATCCCGTATTAACTTTAAAAAATGTTCCCCCTTAGAAACTCACAGGCTAAAAGACAAAAAGAAAATAAATGCCCTAAATGTATCTACCAGTTTACCCCAAACAAAGTAAACCCTACTTATGAATTATAAAGTTATTTCCAATAATGCTAGTAAAAAATAATGAAAATTCTATAATCCATTTAGACTTATCTGTTAATTACCATTGTTGTTTGCTGTTTTCTCTTTTCTGTAAGCTCTGCAACTGCTTTATATTAAGTATAAAAAACAATGGTTAAATAGTATAAGTCTGGAAACCCTGAGCCTTGACCTTTCGGCAGAATTATCTGGGTTGGAACTGTGGAACTGTCTGCAGTAACTGAACATTTCGTCATTAAAAAAACCCAAAACAGTTACTGTATAACTATAAGTGCTGCAAAGAGTCCAGTTCATCTCAGTTCTTGCTTGTATACAAGCTCACTGCCTTGATAAAAGAAAACTGAGAACTGCTCAGGGTCGGAACTAGGGGTAGGCAGGTTAGGCACGTGCCTAGGGTGCAAAGCAGGAGGGGGCGCCAGGCACGCACCTTCTCTGCCTCCTACCCCATATCCATTACTGTCTGCCGCTCTGGATGGCGCTTGCTTCTCTATTCTCGTGCGTGCCCTTTTCGCGCATGCGTGTTTTCCCATGCGCACGTTTTCATGCATGCACGTGTTTTTGAGCATACGTTTTCATGCACACGTGTACCTACCGGGCGCTGCCACTGGCCAGGCTGCCTAGGACATCTGGCCAGACTGGCCTGGCACTGCATCATACTATACAGAATGAAGCACATTTATCAAAGGTCGAATTTCGAATTCATGGGAGTTTTTAAAAACTAAAAAATCTAAATGTATTTAAAAAATTGAATTTGTAAACCATGGGTGAATAGGATTGGCCCAAAAACTCGAATTGAATTCAAATCAAATTCGATTTGAGTTTTTTCTCAGAAAAAAACGCGAATGTCAGGCAGGGTGCAAACCACTTCAAATTGATCCCAGGTCGTCTCCCATTGACTAAAACAGAAATTCTGCAGGTTTTAGGTGGCGAATAGTCAAATTCGAATTCTTAAAGGGCCAGGGTATGATAAATCTCGAAAATCTAACTTGAATTTTTTTAAAAACTTGAATCTAATTTCCCTAGTTGCATTTGACAGTATTGGCCATAAAAAAACAGCAAAAATTCAATTTCAAATTTTCCATTTGACTCTTGATAAATCTGCCCCAATGTGAGTGCACTTGATCAGTCCCACATCTCTAGCTAAACCTATTAAGTAGTTGTTGAACTATAGCCAAGCACATTATTAAAGGGGAACTATAGTGAGAATGAAAATGTAATATAAGCTTCCTCAGACTGAAGTAAGCAACTTTCCAAATACAATCAATTAAAAATTCTGCATTGTTTCTGAAATAATCAAGTTTATCTTCACTATTCCTCTCTCAGCATCTGTTTCTCTACATTCTCTCTTCATGCAGTAGTTGGTTGTCAGATGAATGATCCAATATATCTTATAGTGGGGTGGGGGGACTTCCTTTCCCAGCAGATGTATTATTTGAGATCACTCAAATTACTGATTCCAGTACAAACAAAACCTAACAAAATAACTGCCTTTTGCACAAATCCTGCATGTAGAGAGACATGATGTCTGGTGATTTTAATGGAGGGAGCTCTAATACATCTTCTAGGCAAAAGGAGCCCCCTATAAGATATATTGGATCATTCATCTGTTCAGTAAAGTGACAGTTTTGTTTCATAGAATGGATATTTTATGTTTTGAAATGGAGCTTTCATTTTGTTGAAAGAATGGATCCTATACTATATAATCTTGCTTTCAGTTAGTGATGGACGAATTTATTCTCCAGGCACGAATTCGATGCCGGCGACAATTCTAGGCGCCCATTGACTTTAATGGACGTCCGAATTGTCACCAGCGTCAGAATTGTCGCCGGCGATGGAATTGTAACTGGCATCAAAAATATTTTGACACCGGCAACAAAACTCTATTTTGTCATTAAAATCTAGGCATGTACTAGTTAGTTATACCATTATATAGTAAATATATATATATATTTTTTATATAATTCATTCTGTAAGTTATTTTACACATAAGTGTGTCTGTTACATAGATGTTATACATTTGTGAGACAGATTGCTTGTTAAAATGTACAGATTGGAGTTTGTAATATAATGACATCCTTTTGTGCACAGACCAAATTTTGTTCTCAAGTCTTTTGTAAAAAAAAAAAATTATTTGTGTATATGGGCAAAAATACTTATTTACCATGAGAGACATACATTCTGTGTACTGGGGATACTTTTGTATACAGAATGTATTTGGAACAAACGGCACCCCACATGTGCCACCTGTTGTTTACATGTGCTATATGTTTGGCTGAAAATTAACTGGTTGAGAAAAGGAAAGTCTTGCAATGTTCTCTGGTCAGATGACTATTCTGCTCATTAACTTTGTTTATAAAGTTGAGCAATATAACAAGATGTTCCTTGGAGCAACAAGATGCTGAAATTAATTTTCAGCCAACTGTATCCAGTCAGCTGAACTAAACAGCAGGTGGTACCGTTGTTTCAAATTCATAATATTGACAGTTTAACAACGGGTAATATCTTGAAAATCAGAGTTTGCTTTTATTACATGCACGTTATCATGGAGTTAATAAAAGCAATACTGCCTGATTCATTTGGTGCAAGGACGTTACAGCTATTGATGCTAAGGGAACCCTGGAATTCCTGGTTTGTCCAGGCTGGAAATAGCCCAGGGATCTATGCACGCTATTCATCAGCCCATTGGTTGTATCTAGGCGTATGTATGGTTGCAAGAACCTTCTGTAAATAGCACCGATTTCTGCTCAATTTTGTGTCCAAGCTAGCCCCTTCCACTTTCTCTTGAGATTAAAAATGGGATTTATGGCAGCAACAGTATTTTTTCACAGATGTGAAGATTAAAATAGTTCATTGAAGTTCAGCAAAATGCTCAGTGATTGGCTGTGGTGTGTTACCTGCTTACGCTGCACCCAGCCTTTCACCCACATCTTATCTCTCACCGACTCCCACAGTGAATTCATTGTTTGTAGCTGTAAATATTTAACCCTTGTAATAAATACTATCGCAGGTAATTTGCAATAAAATGTTATTAAAACATCCACAGAAAGCAAAGTTCTCGTACAAATCAGCCACTGGAAATCGTTAATCAGATGGATTTTGTTAGATGGATTCCAAGGTATAGGAGATTGAGGATTTCATTTATAAGGGAATCTTGCTGACTATGGGGCAAATTCACTAAGCAACGAAAATGCGCTAGCGACGCCTTCGCCGCACTTCACCAGGGCGACGCTAATTCACTAAAGTCCGAAGTTGCGCTCAGGGAGGCGAACGGTAGCAAAGTTGCGCTAGCATTAATTCGTCAAGCAAAGTGAAGTTACACTAGCGATGCCTAATTTGCATACGGCGCCAAGTTAAAGTACAATGGACATATATGTAGCAGCAAATACATTACACTACACAAGTCTGGGAAAGCTTCATAAGATAAAATAGAGTTGTTATTTTGCCCTATACATGTGCCCACTGTATAGTTTAGGTGCCATATGTTAGGAAATGTAGGGGGGAAGGAGGTTGCCCCCAAAAAAATTTACGATCTTTTTCAGCCTATCACCCTTAAAAAAGGAAAAGACGCCAGCGTTTTTTGGGACTTAGAAAAAATGTCAACTTTTTTTCAAGCAAGCCCTATCTACTCTGAAAATTTTTTGACACACAACACCATACAAGTCTATAGGCGTCATTTTTGCGGCGAAACAAGGCGAAAAAATGTAATTAAATTAAATAAACCCAACAGGCTGGTTTTACCTCCAATAAGGATTAAGTATATCTTAGTTGGGATCAAGGACGAGCTACATTTTTATTATTACGGAGAAAAACGAAATCATTTAAAAAATATTGTCTTATTTGGATAAAATGGAGTCTATGGGAGACGGCCTTTCCATAATTCAGAGCTTTCTGGATAACAGAACAACGCTGGTGACTCTATTCCCCTGGGCTTTATGATTTATCCACTTCTGAATGATGGGGCTGCCGATGATTTGTTAGACCTGGGAGTGAGTTGGGGGTCACTGACAATTGATTTTTCTTACACCATTAACAAATACAGCAGTATTACATACAACTTGCTCCAAATATATAAGAAAGTAATGCTGTTTGTTGGAAGAGGCACCCCAATAAGGCCCCCCACACTAGGAATAAACACGTAGCAGCAGACCCAGCTAATACACTGACTCTTCAACATAATATTATTTCCCCCATGTGGGGCGTGAACTCTATAAACTCACAGCTCAAGTAGGACACTGTGTAAAAGGGTAACCGGTGGCCTTTCACACAGAGAACATGATAGCGGAAGTGTTATGTGTGTGTTACATCTGATGGAATGTTGCTGCGCTCGTAGGAAAGTGTTTCACCTACAGATACAGGTATAATGCACCCTTGGTTAATGCTTAGCGAACTTGTCACATGACCTGTAACTCTTAGCCCAGATTTTTTTTTTCCTCCTTTCAAGGTAACAGCAGGTATCCCCGTGTGGGCGGGGCTAACTAATATAAATACCAACACAAGACAGCATTGCCTGTGACACTGGGCAAACAAGACCTTAGAGAGAATTTAATTTGCAGAAGAGACTGGAGCAGAGAACAAAACTCTGATTCTACAGCTGCACTTGCTGAACCCACCTTGCACTCCCCTCCTGCTGCAGGTTGGTACTGTGGTTTTGTATTTATAACCAGATTATATTCTAGTTTAGCATTTCTTCACAACACAGTGCACTCTGGTGAAACGAATTGCCATATTCACTTAAACAATATAGGAATATATATTTTCAAGTGTAACCTAAACAGCAATCCATATCCTTATTAACAGCTAGTTATGGGCGAATCTGTCCCGTTTCGCTCCGCCGAAAAATCCTCATAAATTTGGGAAGCTCCGAAAAATTTGTAAAAATGCATTGACGTCAATGGGCGGCAAAATTATTTTGATGCAATCATTTTTACAAGCGTGACTTTTTTTGCAGCAAATTTTTGGAGCAGTGGCGAAATGCAAAAAATTTGCTGCAAATCCATGCCTGCCAAATAAATTCACCCATCACTATTAAAAACATATTGTGATGTCAGAATGTATCATTTATAACTTTAATGGACACGTACAGACCGATCCTATTGGCACTAGTCTGAAAGTGGGTCAATATTAGTGGCTGTCCGAACTGCTATATCTTCACTAATATGGCCAGGGACATTTTAAAGGATGATGTCCCTTCAGACGGACAGTAACATGGGCTGCAGGCTATATAGGGAAATATAACTCTAATATATAATTGAATAAAACTAATATTTAAAGACAATTAGACATCAGATGATGACTTTTTAAAAGGACAGTAAGGTGTTGAGTACAAAAGCTCAAAGCACCGTCTTTTTGCCCACAATGCACCTTGCTCCATCATAATTTGAACCTGATTCTGGTTGCACAAAGATTTGTGGCAGAGAGCGAATGGCATCCTAGTAAGTGCAGATTGTACCCAATATGTAGGGGATAGTAGGTAGGCATTCTCCTGCACACAAGCAGGAATATCACTGTAAGGTTCCTGCCATCCACAGAGTCAGACTGGACCAACAAGACACTAGGCAAGATCCTGGTGAGCCCCGTTGACCCAGGTCTCCATCCAGTGGTACATTGATCACCCAATAACGGGCCAGATTCAATTAAGGGAGAAAAAGTCATCTCATGGTTCATCACGTGAAAATTCATGAACGAGATTCAATTCGAGTAGAAAAAAACTTTTCTACAAGTCAATAGACTTCAGTAGAGTTTTCACGTGATAAACCGTGAGATACATTTCTCTGAATTGATTTGCATCTCAAATTGAATCTCGTCCATGACTTTTCACGTGATAAACCCTTTTCTCATTGAATTGAATCTGGCTCTATATGTTTTTTACTCTGGTTTCCTCCCACATTTGAAAACATAGAGGCAGGTTCGTTGGCTCCCAATAAAACTCATCCTAGTGTGTGTGAATGTTATAGGGGCCTTAGATTGTAAACTCCACTATGGCAGGGACTGATGGGAATCATGTATAATGTTTGTACAGTAGTGTGGAATATGTCCATGCTCTCTCTCTATCATCTACATACAGGGCCGGCCTTAGGCCTATTGGACCAATTGGGCCCAATAGGTCCCCGCACCTTTGGGGCACCACACCACAGGGCAGCACAGATAATATTTCCCTCAGCACATGATGCTGCCTGGCCTGCCCCCAACTTTGAGAGTCCAGCCCATCCCCAAATCCATAGGTCCAGCCCACCCCCAACTCTGATAATCCAGCCTATCCCCCAACTCCATAGGTCTAGCCTGCCTCCAACTCTCATAGGCCCAGCTTTCCTCCAACCTTGATAGGCCCTGCCTGCCCCCAATCCAACCATTCCTGCTCCCAACCTGAATAGGCCCAGCCTGCCCCAAACTAATTGGCCCAGTCCACTCTCCTATTTCCTCCCTCTCACTCTCTTACCTTGTCTGCCCCTTTCCTGTCTATTTTTTGCCTGTATGCCCTTATTTTCCTAAATACTTGGTGTGTCAGTAGCCAGCAACACTTTGTCTAGGGGCCCCGCCAACATGGTCCCAATTGGGCCCCACATTTGATAGGATCAGCCCTGTCTACATATATGTAAAGAATAATGATAAGCTGCTGATTGGCTACTAAGTTTCACTATATCATGAGCAAAATATGTACCTATTTTGTCATTTCTGATACCTCAATGACACAACATATTTTTCCTTGTTCCTTTTAATTGCAGGTGTAGATAAACATGATCACCATGGATCCAGTCTCTGTACTTCTGTCTGTTGTCATTTGTGTTTTCCTCTTTAAAGTTTTCTATGGTGGGAATGGAGGACCCCAGAATTTCCCTCCTGGACCCAAACCATTACCTCTAATTGGAAATCTGCACATAATGAATATGAAGAAACCCCATCTAACATTTATGGAGGTAACACCAGGAATCAGTTTTTGGAACTGAATTGCTGTTTTAGCCTATGGGGGACCTTCTAGAACCTATTTGGAGTCAATTGGTGGACTTTGAAAAATCAAAGGGAATTTTTGGGAAAAACTTTGAATCGAGTTTGATTGAATTCGCTATTCCTTCGATTCGTACAATTCTAATTCGGCCGAATTCGGACCTATTAGATCAAAAACAGACCTAAATGACCAAAAAAAAAACTTTTTCTTAATTTCGGTTGGTCTTTTTTAATTTGAATTTCTAAGTTTTTTCAATTCAAAATTTGCCCCTTAATAAATATGCCCCTAAGCGTCCATTTACTAACTATCGAATTTCTTTTTTGTTACGCCAATCTGTAAAAATTTTTTATTTTTATTTATTTTTATATATTTTATTTATTATTATTATTTTATTTATTTATGTATTTATTTATTATATAGTATATATATATATATTATTAAGTGTAAAAACCAGGAAAACCTCTAATACAAAACTTTGCTTGGCAAAAGTTGTCATAATCCTATAGATCTGATCTTATTGAGCCGTTTTGAAACAATTTGGACTTTTAGACGTTTTTGGATTTTTTTTCATTAGGAATTGCTCAAAAGACTCAAATGGTAATAGAGATATTTCTAATTTCTTTTTCAGTATAATTTTCCGTTTGTACTTGTTTATTTGGATCTTTTTAATAAATGTCATGACATTCGTGGTTTCATAGAAAGTGAGTTTAGTCTTGGTTTCAAAAACCCCTAACATTTTACTTTTAATAATTAGGCCTCTATGTAACTAGGAAAAAAAAAAAACACCTCAACAATCTTGACTAAATATCTCTAGTAAGCCACAAGGAACTCTCTGCTCTCTTTCTCACTTTTTCTCAGTTTCCTCTAAGTTAAAACATAAAATGTAAAATATGTCTCCTATGAGTAACTACAGTTACAAATAAATAAATATTATTTAGATGACAGTATTCCATTAATGCTTCCATTACAGCTGGCTAAGACATACGGCTCCGTATTCATGGTTCAGCTTGGCATGCAGAAGACTGTTGTGCTTTGTGGCACCGACACAGTGAGAGACGCTCTTATCAACCACACCGAGGAGTTTTCAGAGAGAGGCAGAATTCCCATTATTGACGATGTTTTTAAAGGACATGGTAACCTTATTCAAAATAAATCTGTTCATGACAATTGTTAAATCATTTGGCTCCTCAAATCCAGCATGTATTGGTTTTGGTTACATGACAGTCCTCATCTTTTCCTATTAACTATGGTGCAAATAGCAGTAAGCAACCAAATGTACCAAATGTACCTAAACTCTTATCAAAATCTACTAAAGTGGTGGTTCACCTCTAAGTTAATTTGTAGTATTTTATAGAATGGCTTATTCTAGCCAACTTTTCAATTGTACTTCATCTTTTCTTTTTTCTGAAGTTTTTGAATTATTTGCTTTCTTCTTCTAACTCTTTTAACTTTCAAATAGAGGCCACTGACCCCATTTAAAACAAATTCTCTGTAAGGCTACAAATGTATTGTTATATACTCGTATGTATGTATGTATGTATGTATGTATGTATGTATGTATGTATATATATATATATATATATATATATATATATATATATATATATATATATATATACACTCGAGTATAAGCCGAGTTTTTCAGCATCCAAAATGTGCTGAAAAAGTCTACCTCGGCTCAGTGGGCAGTAGCTGAGATTGTAGTCACTTTTAATCATTCCTATACCAACAGTTCACTTGGGGAGAGACTGCAACATCACACAGCACCCTCTGTTGGTTATATGAAAGAATAAAAGTGACTGCAATATCACACAGCACCCTCAGTTGGTTATATGAAAGAATAACAGTGCGCCCTCTGTTGGTTATATGAAAGAATAACAGTGACTGCAATATCACACAGCGCCCTCTGTTGGTTATAGGAAAGAATAACAGTGCGCCCTCTGTTGGTTATATGAATGAATAACAGTGACTGCAATATCACACAGCGCCATCTGTTGGTTATATGAAAGAATAACAGTGCGCCCTCTGTTGGTTATATGAAAGATTAACAGTGACTGCAATATCACACAGCGCCCTCTGTTGGTTATATGAAAGAATACCAGTGACTGCAATATCACACAGCGCCCTCTGTTGGTTATATGAAGGATTAACAGTGATGGCAATATCACACAGCGCCCTCTGTTGGTTATACGAAGGATTAACAGTGATGGCAATATCACACAGCGCCCTCTGTTGGTTATACGAAAGATTAACAGTGATGGCAATATCACACAGCGCCCTCTGTTGGTTATATGAAAGATTAACAGTGATGGCAATATCACACAGCAACCTCTGCATATGGTAGTGGGACAGTGGGACAATGCACACAGTAATCCGTTTGGAAATTCTCTGTCACTATCAACTTTGCAAAGAAGTCCGGTTGATCGCTGGGGGGTCGCTTTGGCGGAATGTGCGCTGCTGGGAGACAGGGCTGTAGTTGTGTCTAGGCTTATACTCGAGTCAATACGTTTTCCCAGTTTTAGTAGGTAAAATTAGGTACCTCGGCTTATACTCGGGTTGGCTTATACTCGGGTTGGCTTATACTCGAGTATATACGGTACTCATTTTTCTATTCAGACCCTTTCTTATTCTTATTCTCAAGTCCATGCATGGTTGCTAGTATAATTTGAACCCTAGAAACCAGATTGCTGAAACTGCAAACTGTAGAGCTGCTGAATAAAAAGCTATGACTCAAAACCCACAAATAATAAAAAAGGAAAACTGATTGCAATTTGTCTCAGACTAAAATTTAACTCAAAGGTGAACAACCCCTTTAAAGTATTATTGGACTAAAGATGGGATTGAGCTTAATAGTACCTTATGACCTAAACTGGTGCGGTGTAATTTGTACTACAGTTTTACTAGTGCATTTACAGTCTTTCTTTCTTCTCAGGTATTGTTTTTGCTCATGGAGAGAACTGGAAAGTTATGCGAAGGTTCACTCTTTCTGCACTAAGAGACTTTGGGATGGGGAAGAAGACTATAGAAGATAAGATCTGTGAAGAGAGTGATTGTCTAGTTGAAACGTTTAGGTCCTATAATGGTAAGGAGAAGTGTGTATATGTATATATATATATATATATATATATATATATATATATATATATATAATGATATACAGTAGATTATTTACATTCAAAATATGTTCATACTATACAGTATGCTAAGGTGGCTGCAGTAGCCATATACACTGTCCATTGACCAATAAAAAGAGAGCAGCAATAGTTCAGAGAGCAGCAGATGATACAGGCACTCAAGGAAGCAAATCAATATGGTGGTACATTTGTAATGAGCTATCAAACATTACAGAAGTTCTAAGTCATCTCTCGTGTCAATATCCTTTTTACACAAGAAGGCATTTCATTAGCTTTAGTGGACACTTACTGACACTGACGTGCAAAGCCTGTTATCCATAACAACTCCAATTTCTAAATATAAAGGCAAACCCTACAATTCCATTTAGTACAGGTATGGGACCTGTTATACCAATGCTCGGGACCTGGGGCTTTCTGGTAATGGATCTTTCTGTAATTTGGATCTTCATACCTTAAGTCTAGTAGAAAAGCATATAAACATTAAATAAACCCAATAAGCTGGTTTTGCTTCCAATAAGGATTAATTATATGTTAGTTGGGATCAAGTACAATCTACTGTTTTATTATTTCAGGGAAATAATTTTTAAGAAATGTGTATTATTTGGATAAAATGGAGGCTATGGGAGATGGCCTTTTCATAATTCTGAGATTTCCAGATACCAGATCCTGTATTTATAAGTAGTATTTATGCTGGTTTTGCTCAAATGTATAACCTTGTATTTATCAATGTTAAATCTGCTTTACCAGTTTGATTTACAGCCCCCAATTTATTTGTATCACATCAAATCTATATCAACTTCCATAATTCAGATTTCTTCCCACCTTCTTGTAAAAGAAATTGAAATGTGTTCCAGTATCTCAACCCTTAATAGCCTTCAAATTATGTTACCACCACAAATGGAAAAACTGATAATTGTTTGAGTAATGGCACCTCACCAAATATCAATGAGTCACAAAGGTTAATTAAACTGGTTTGGTAACCACATTCCATTGGAAATAGGACACACAAAAAAACTAAAGAATTTTAGAATAAAAAGGGCCATGGAGCTTTCCGGATAACAGGTCCCATACCTGTATATAAGTAGCATTTTTGTTGGTTTTGCTCAAATGTATATACTTGTATGTCTCAATGTTAAATCTCCTTTACCAGTTTCATGTACAGTCCCCCAATTTATTTGTATCACATCAAATCTATGTCAACTTCCATGGTCCAGATTTCTGCCCACCTTTTTGTAAAAGAAATCGAAATGTGTTCCAATATCTTAACCCTAAATAGCCTTCAAAAATTTTACTACCATAAATGGAGAAACGGATGCTTTTTTGAATAACGGCACCTCACCAAATATTAATGAGTAACAGAGCTTGATTAAAGTAGTCTTGTTACCGGAATAAAAAGGGCCATGTTTGGGATTTTGTTTATAGTCTTTTGGAGGATATCCTGAGAATATATATTTACTCTTCTTTTTTCTTTCCCTTAGGAAAGCCATTTGAAAACACCTTGATATTGAATTCTGCTGTAGCCAACATCATTGTGACCATACTCCTTGGTGATCGATTTGAATATAAGGATCAGACAATGCTGAACCTTGTAAAAGTAGTGAATCAAAATATCAGGATTGGTGGTGGCTTTATGACTAGGGTAAGCTATTTTATTATATACACTTTGTTCTTAGTTCCATGATATTGTCAAAGTAGTCAAATGTTACTGAAACTTCTTTATTTCCAAATTATTGAGTGGTTGTAAAACAGCAATGAGTTTTCATCAGTTTTTGCCAAAAAGAAGTTCTTCCCCATCCCATTATTTTGATCTCTTTTGATATTTTGGTTGCAGCAAAAATGTGAATTTGTGTTGTAGAAAATCGAATTTTTGAGATTTATTAAGTGAGAAAAACTCGAACTTGAACATAAGTTCATGGGAGTTGTACTATGATGAAAACAATGAAAATGATGAGTAGTAGGGATGGGCGAATTTTTCCGCCTCGTTTCACCGAAAAAATGACGCCCATAGACTTGTATGGCTGCATGCGGCAAAAAAAAAAAAGACGCACGTCAAAACAATTTTGCCGCGACATTTCGCCTGCGGCGAATTTTTGCCGAAACGAAACGGGTCAAATTCGCCCATCCCTAATGAGTAGAATTCAGTTCCTGGGTTAGATTCAAGTTTAAATTTATACTCATTTTTTATCTTAAATCAATCCCATTTTTTCCTCGACTCCTAACATATTTATAAAAAAAAAAACAATAAAATATGAAAATCTTGATCAAATTAGTTCACAAAAACAAACACATTTGCCAAGAAAATCATATTACAGTTGTAGGATCTGTTATCTAATGTTTGGGACCTTGGGATCCGGTTTTCCGAATAAGGTTTATTCATGTAATTTGGATCACAATACTTTAAAGGGCTAATTTATTAACAATCGAATTTCTTTTGCCAAAAATCTTTAAAAACTTGTGGTTTTTCTATTATTCTTTAAAGCTCTAAAAATTTTAGATTTGGGGAGTTATTTACTAAACCCTGAATTCAAAAATAACAAAAAATTGTGCATTTTTTTAGAAAATCAGACTTTTAAAAATAGTCATGAATTTTTCAGAATTTATTAAACCCGAGGATGGAAAAGTCTGAATCTGAAAATCCAACATCTCAGACCTGTCGAGGTTGCCTATAAGTCAATGGGAGAAGTCCCAAGGATTTTTTGATGTGTGCTGGGTTTTTGGCAATACCCTGAAGTTTTCAGAGTTTTCGGGCAAAAAATCCAAGAAAATCATGAAAATTGGATGAGAAATCAGAAAAAATCAGAAAAACTAAATTTTCAAGTTTTTTTCGGATTTTATTCCACATTTTTTTTCGGGAAAGTGGATTAATAAATAAATCCAAAAACCTGTACGGATTGTGTAAAAACCATGAAAATCACTCATACAAAAATTCACCAAATAAAAGTTGTCGATGTCCTATATAAGTCAATGGGAGCTGCACTGATCCTATTGGACTGTTTTTAATCAATTCAGACTTTTAGGGGTTTTTCTGATTTTTTTTTCACTAGTAATTGTCTGAAAAACTCAAGTTTTTAGAGGATTTTTTTTGTCTTGTCTTTCTACACATTTTTAAAGAAAATAATAATATTTGTAATCACATTCTATCTATTATGTCTTCAAGCTGTATAACATATATCCAACTATTATGCGATGGATTCCCGGCAGTCACAAAACTGTTTCTAAAAACGTGGCAAAAATATACAAGTTTCTTAATGAGACATTTACTGATCACAGAAAGCAACTGGATGTAAATGACCAGAGGGATCTCATTGACGCATTCCTTGTCAAGCAACAAGAGGTAATTCTAAATTCACATCTTAACATAGAATATGCAGGTTTATTCTTTATTCCAGTCTCCAGCTGGTCCTGTGTGTCGCCAGTGATCCCTGGGTTGTGGTCGACAAATGCACATCCTTGACTGGCAGTTTGCGAGGCAAACTTCTACCTTCTGTGAGGTGGAAGTGAGGGCTCGCCAGGTTGGTAAGTTTCGAGTTGGTAATCAGTGGGTTAGAGTTGGGTGTAAGTTTTGTTGACCCGCATAACACTAGTTACCAGCTTAAAGGAAGCTCCTCTTTAATTCCTGCTGTTTTGATTGCTCGGGCTTCCAGTAAAGAAACAAGTTCACTATCATGGTTCTGCAAAACCAAGCCTTACTTTTTATAGCTGTCTCATATGTTTATTTCTACTTTTTAAAGGTCTTCTTTTACTTGTCTGCATACCCAACATTATCCTTATTTCACTACAGTAGTATTATTCTAACCATACAATGGCAAGGCAGGGGTAGAAAGGGGGGAATTTACTAAAATCTGACTTTATCTCATAATATCAATAAAAATAGCTGGACCAAACTCCCATGGCCGATTTTATCTTGTTTATTAATAAAAAAAACTTGATTTAATCGGATTGTGGAAAAACTCGAATTGTACAAATTTTTGGGCTTTTTTCACGCATTATTTTCAAGTTTTTGCCCGAAACCCCTGAAAAGGTTGGATTTTTGGGTTAAACCCAGGGCAGACCACAATTACTTCAAATTGAAATATGTGCCTCTCCCATTGACTTATACAGGACATGAACAGGTCCGAGAAGGCAGATTTTTGGATTCGGACTTTTGGTAGCATCGAGGTATAATATTCCACACAAAAAAAAAAAAAATTGCTCAAGAAATCCCGACCATATACATTTGAGGTTTAGTAAATAAACCCCTATGATGCTATTAACATCTCAAGTAGAGGCAACTTTTTGACAAAGCTTAATGATATAAGGTAGAGTTGGAAAATGAGGGTTCATTGATGAGAAATCCCGTATGTATTATTCAATTCTAGTCAGTAGAGACATGCAGAGCCCCCTGTGTGCCTGACATCTGCATACCTTGTGCCTTTTTATTCTGTAATGCAGACAATATTCATTTGGTTCTGCAATTTCAGGAGAAACTTTCTTCTAAAAAGTTTTTTCACAACCAAAATCTGACGGCCCTTGTAACCAACTTATTTGCCGCTGGAATGGAGACGACTTCAACCACTCTTAGATGGGGCCTCCTGTTAATGATGAAATATCCAGAAATCCAGAGTAAGTGTCCAATTTGCACTATATTTATCTTTGTCAATTTTTCATCCACTGGTGGAGTTCAAGAGGTTGAGGAATGTGTCCCTTTTGTTGACACTTTGTACAATATAAGGTAAATGATTACCATAAGAACATGTTTGATCACTAAGTGAGTGTTAGGGAGTGTTAAATCATTATCTATATTGGTCTTCTGGAACTGTTGTGTAGGTTGACATTTCTCTTTGCCTCATTGAGTATGTGTAAGAGAAAGGTGGATATTCTCACCCTTACAGTTATTAATATTATGGTTTTAAGGAGGTGACAGAGAAGAATACCCTTCCAGGATCATTAGTGATGCCTTAGACAGTGCAATATTCATTGACCATTATGATCAATGTGATCTCAGCCAATCGTTTCGTTGTCTTGAGAGAGAGTGAGGTGACAGTGGTTTAGTAAAAAGGTGGTACTGTCAATATCTACTGCCATGCCCCTGCATGGTACTTTTAGAGAAAAGTGTGTTTTTTTCTGGATTAAAAGGCCACCATATTTTTAACATTTTGTTTGGTTTTAAATTTAATTTTTTTTTTAATTTACATTAATTTGTGTAAGTGTAAGAACTGCTAATATCATACAATGTAAAAAAAAAAAAAAAAAATATATATATATATACTGTATACAGGTATGGTTATCCAGAATGCTCAGGACCGAGGGGTTTTCTGAATAACAGATCTTTCCATAATTTGGTTCTTCACACCTTAAAGGGCATGTAAAGTCTAAAATAGAATAGGCTAGAAATGCTGTATTTTGTATACTAAACATAAACATGAACTTACTGCACCACAAGCCTAATAAAACAAATGATTTATGCTTTCGAAGTTTGTCACAGGGGGTCACCATCTTGTAACTTTGTTAAACATCTTTGCAAGACTAAGACTGTGCACATGCTCAGTGTGGTCTGGGCTGCTTAGGGATCATCATAAACAAAGCTGCTTGAGTTCTGCATGGCTGGGAAGAAAGGCGGGGGCTCCCCCTGCTGTTCATAAGTATGATTGTTTCCCTGCAGAGCAGTTAGGGACCGTCTGACAATTCCTATCCTCGGAATCGAATTGGACTTAATTCCTATCCACAGCAGTACATGAAGGGAGAATTTCACTGCATACAGTCAGGTTTCTTATAAAAACAGTACATATTTTTTTAATTAAAGTATATTGGAGCTAGGTTTCTTTTTCATTAAAGAAAGTAAAAATGGGATTTTATTGTTTTTGCCTTTAGATGCCCTACTAGAAGATCATGTAAATATTAAATAAACCCAATGGGCTGGTTTTGCTTCCAATAAGGATTAATTATATCTTAGTTGGGATCATGTACAAGCTACTCTTTTATTATTACAACGAAAAAGGAAATCATTTTAAAATTTGGATTATTTGGATAAAATTGAGTCTATGGGAGACATCCTTTACGTAATTCGGAGCTTTCTGGATAACAGGTTTCTGGATAACGGGTCCCATGCCTGTATATAAATTCCAAAAAGTGCTCATTTATATTTAGGCTATATGTCATCAGTACTGGTATGTCATCTGTTATCCAAAGTGATTGCATAAGGGATCTTTCCATAATGTGGATCTCCATACCTTAAGTCTACTAGAAAATCATTTAAACATTAATTAAACACAATAGGATTTTTTTGCATCCAATAATGATAGAGATGCAAAAGGAAGAAGGAAATCATTTTAAACAATTTTAATTATTTGATTATAATGGAGTCTATGGGAGATAGCCTTTCCCTAATTCAGAGCATTCTGGATAACTGGTATCCAGATAATGGATCCTATACCTGTATAAGAAGCTCTTTTTATTATGACAACAGAAACCTATTAATGCCTGCTTTACCACTACATTTATGTTTGCTCTAGAAAAAACCCAAAAAGAAATTGAACAAGTGATTGGATCGGCACAACCTCATCTCGAGCACCGGAAACAAATGCCCTATACTGATGCCGTTATTCATGAGATTCAGAGATTTGCAAACATCGCACCTTTGAACGTTCCCCATGAGACAAGTCAGGATGTCACATTCAGGGGCTATTTTATTCCAAAGGTACTATCTATAGTTGCTCTATAGTTGCAATTTCAGCTTTGTAGACTTTACAGTAAATCTTAGTTAAAGTTGGGTGACTCCAGAAGTCACATACCTCATTTCTTGCCTTTATTCTGTATTACTTCACACACAAGAGAAACAGCTTAATGTTCCCCTGACTGATTTTTTGGCCATGCACAATAGAAGCTTCTCCCCCCAAATAAACGAATGTTGGAGTAGGTCTCATTGAGCAGCTCTGTGCTGTATCCTGAAGATCCAGTTAGAGAAATAATAAACCATAAACAGTTTATAGGAGGCCAGGCTAGGGTTCTAAAAAAAAACGACAATTGGCAAGAGCATTCAGTTAGTTCATTACACTTTATTAATAAGCTAATAGAACAAAAGCACAAAATGCATTAGCCTGAGATTTGTCTTCCCAAATGTAGATCTTCTATTATCAGTCCTCACAAAAAAATTATATAGGATTCATACAATTTTTTCATTTCCTATTTTATACCTTTCCTTTCCATGACTTCTAATAATTTCACACATTTTTAGGGAATCCAAGTGATTCTGCTGCTGGAAGTGGACCTTGTGCTTCCTCTATAGTTACACCAGTGTATCTGCTAATCCTTTGTCTTTTTTTCTTTCTAATGGCTTCATCTTATTCAATAAACATTTTAGGGGACCCAAGTGATCCCACTGCTAACATCTGTTCTGCAAGATAAAGATTATTTCAAAAAACCAGAAGAATTTGTCCCGGAACATTTCCTTGACTCAGAAGGGAAGTTTGTGAAAAATGAGGCCTTCCTTCCCTTCTCAGCAGGTACTGTCACTCAATATCTAAAAATATACTAAAATGAAACTATATCTACTTAGCTTTAGATTGAATAATAACAATACAGGTATGGGCCCTGTTAAATGGAATGCTCGAGACCTGGGTTTTTTTGGATAATCATGTAAACATTAAACAAACCCAATAAACTGGTTTTGCCTCCAATAAGGATTAATTGTATCTTAGTTGGGATCAAGTACAAGCGACTGTTTTATTATAACACACAAAAAGGAAATCATTTTTAAACATTTGGATTATTTGGTTAAAATGGAGCTTTTCTGTAATTCAGAGTTTTCTGGATAATGATAACAGATCCCCCAACCTGTATCAATTAGAGACCATTCTATTATTGTTACATGTATGTCATTTATTATTTGGAATGCTTTGGAACCCATACTTATACTATCTACTAACAGAAGACTTTGTAGAGAAATAAACAAAAGGAACACCAAGAGCCCCAATAGTGTAATATGTATTGGTAAGGGATAATGAAATAAGAGTAGATAACATATACTCACAAACCAAGGTTACCAATAGGCAACCACTGTAAAGGCAGGTGGGGAGATTGTCCTGACCCCACTCAGGATTAAGAAGTCGCTCTCTGTAGATAGAAAAGGGGTATCAACCCTCCACCCAGGGTGGACTTAGTATTGTATAAAAAGAACAGAGGCGCCAAAAGAATAAAAGGATATAAACTGTTTAAAAACCAAAACTTGATAATCAGAGGAGGCAGTAGTGGATTTACCTCCTCCAAGCAGACACAAAACGACTGTAATTAAGCAGTCAAAAATTATTAACGAACTCCAATCAGGAGTTCGTTAATAAATTTTGACTGCTTAATTACAGTCGTTTTGTGTCTGCTTGGAGGATGTAAGTGCACTACTGCTTCCTCTGATTACCAAGTTTTGGTTTTTAAACTCGTTTATATCCTTTTATTCTTTTGGCGCCTCCGTTCTTTTTATAGAAGACTTTGTAGAATAGAATTGTAAGAAGGTATTAGAGATTGGTCAGAATCAGCAATGTGCAAGTTATAATAATGATAATTATCATATTGGCAAACAATGGGGGGAAATGTTGTGTTAGAGAGCATGTTGGATATAATTGGTAGAAATTGGGAGCCTGAATTATAAGAACCCAAACATAGATTGGTGAAAATGGCACAGTGTAAAATGGGGTCAATATGTGCAATAGAAATATGCCTGCATAGGAGACAATGGTTAAAATCAACCGAATATATGGGATAGAACAGGGATCCCCAACCTTTTGAGCCCATGATAAACATTCAGAAGTAAAAGAGTTGGGGAGCAACACAAGCTTGAAAAATGTTCTTGGGGTGCCAAATAAGTGCTGTGATTGGCCATTTGGTAGCTCCTATGTGGATTTTCAATCTACATTGAGGCTCTATTTGGCAGTACATCTAGTTATTATACAGCCAAGACTTGCCTCCAAGCCTGGAATTCAAAAATAATCACCTGTTTTTAGGCCACTGGGAGCAACATCCAAGGGGTTGGAGAGCAACATGTTGCTCACAAGCTACTGGTTGGGGATCCCCGGGATAGAATGATGAATCTAGGGAAACCAGTGAGTTACATAGCTAGCCAAACCAGTTACATAAAAACATTATTTCTAATATTTTTAATATGGACTCATTGCCTTTCCACTTAGGCCGAAGAAGTTGTGCTGGAGAGACGTTGGCCAAAATGGAACTCTTCTTGTTCTTCACCAAGTTACTGCAGAACTTCACATTCCAACCCCCTCCTGGAGTTGAGGTCCAACTAACCTGTGGAGATGCACTTACATCCATTCCTCTGGACCATGAGATTTGTGCTTTGCCTCGTAACTAGGACAACAATGTACACAATGGTTATAAAATAAAGTTGTTATGTTAAAAAAAGGGCAAGGACATTTAAAATAAATCAGCATTATAGGGTTCAACAAGCTTGTTCCTTAATGTTCTTGTGCTTGCACCAACCATATTGAAAACAATTAAGCACTTTTTTTACTGTTGTGTAGCTACATATTTTCTATACGTTAGTGTTCCTGCCACTTTAACAATTTTCTCTGTTTCATATCTGTAAATATTTCCTGAAAATATATCCAAAAAATGATGAATATTTTGTAGAATAAAGAAAATTTCAAATGAAACATTTGATATTGGCACTGGTGAGTTTTTCTTATCTTAAGTCATAGGCTTTTGCCGCTGGGGCAAGTAGAATTCAGTGTTCAATCTTAGAAAAACAAAAATAAACCTTATGAATCTAGATGGGCTATAGGAACCAACAGAAACAGCTACTGTAAACATATAATACTTTATTATAAGTCGTCTAATAGAAATACAAATCCTTATGCTGCTTTAATCTTCTTAAAGGGGACCTGTCACCTAGACATAAATGCTGTATAATAAAAGTTCTTTTCATATTAAACATGAAATCTAAATTCTGTTTTTTATTAAAGTATTTATAGCTGTTGTAAATTCATCTAAAAATCTCAGCTGTCAATCAAATATTACTTGCCCCTCCTCTATGCCTTAGGCATAGGGGCAGGACAAGCAATTACTTTCACTTTCCATTCAGCACTTCCTAGATGTCACTGCTCTCACCACATTCCCCCAGTTCTCTTCACCATTTAATTGTGTAACCAGGACATGGGGATGGACATCAGGTCCCCTATTCTGGTGCACAAACAATAATCTGAGATGATACAAGACTTGTCTTAATAACTGTAACGATCGCCGCCCGGAGCAGGCCCAGGAGCTCCGGGCGGCGCGTCCATCTTCGCCGGCGTCGCTCCCAAAATGGCGGCGCCCATGGCCGCCACGTGGGTAGCGGCGCCGGGCGATGACGTCAGCGCGCCGACGTCGGCGCAAGAGCGTCAATGACGTCAGAATGGCGCCAAATTTGAAAATAAAAACTCCAACTAGACGCCTGAATGGCGCCCAAGAATAGGATTACTTTCCTGAAGCATATCCTGGGTTTCCTGTGTGCCTTATTGCCTAATATTGTTCCTGCCTTGTATCCTGACCCTTTGCCTGGACTTTGGACTTTGATTGTATTCTGCCTGCCTGTGAACTCTTGCCTGTTCCTGACTATTCTCCGTTTAACCCTTTGGATACCGCGACCTTGTTCCCTCAAGAGGGCTTCCTCCTTGATCCAGACAACCTCCCTGGAGGGAGCTCCCGGCTCCCTGACATTATTCTTGGGCCATGGATCCTTCTGAGGAAGCCACACCTCATGTCGGACGAGCGCTCCGCGGACTGGCATCCCGCATGGAGGACTACGAAAACCAGCAGGTTCGCATTGGGCAAGCACTCGATGTCCTGCTGGCTCAAGTGCCTTCTGCGTCCTCCACTGCTCCACCTACTGGGGATCCCCCCATGGCGGCAGCCCCCACGAACACAAGCTACCCGACAGGTGAGCCTCGCATTCCTCCTCCCCCTCGTTTCAGTGGGGACCCACAAGCCTGCAGGGGATTTTCCACGCAATGCCAAATTCAATTTGAGTTCCAACCCACACAGTTTCCAAGCGAGCGTTCCAAGGTGGGGTATGTGATGTCTCGATTGGAAGGCAAGCCACTGGAGTGGGCAACGTCTCTTTGGGAGAAGAATTCCCCGCTGACTTTTGATGTTAAAGACTTTCTCCAAGCTTTTCGTATAGTCTTTGATGCTCCAGGTCGGGTTACGAACGCCCCTGCCCGTCTCTTGCAGCTCCGGCAAGGAAGCCGCAGTGTCAATGAGTATGCTATAGACTTCCGAACACTGATGGCGGAGACTTCCTGGTGTGATGACGCTTACAAGGCTGTATACTACCAAGGCCTATCCATCCGCATCAAAGATGATCTCGTCTCCAGAGAGACTCCTGACACCCTGGAAGGGTTGATCGCTCTATCCATTAAGGTGGACACTCGTCTCAGAGAGCACCAGGTGGAGAGAGAGCGCAGTAGACGATTTTCTCCCATGTTGGCCCCTCGCTTTCAAAGGCCGATTCTGCAAACACCCGCTGTTCCTGTGACCCATGTGTCGACGTCTCCCTTGGAGGAACCCATGCAAGTAGGAAAGACTCGCCTCTCCGAGCAGGAAAGACTCCGAAGACGTATGGCAGGTCTCTGTTTATACTGTGGTGGGCATTCCCATTTTGCCAACGCCTGTCCTGCCAAAGCCAAGAGTTTTGTACCCCGAGGGTATGTCTCAGGTTTCTTATGTAGGGGGCATCACTCGAGGTTGTCTGGAGAAGTATCAAGAAAATTCACGCAGGCTTCTCCTTCCTTTGCAGATTCACCTGGCAAGTAAGTCTATCTTCGAAAGGGCCTTCCTCGACTCCGGAGCGGATGGCAATTTCATGGATGCCTTTTTTGCCGAACGCATGAAGATTCCTCTGCTTCCATTGTCTTCTCCCCTGCGAATTACTGCCATAGATGACAAACCCCTGGAGTTTGAATTCGTCACAAAGTTCACGGCGGAACTATCTGTACAAGTTGGGGCGCTGCATCAAGAAAAACTTTCATTCTTCATCATCCCCTGTCCTTCTACTCCAGTGATATTGGGTCTTCCATGGTTACGTCTGCATAACCCCACCATAGACTGGTCCACTGGGCAGATCTCTCGTTGGAGTTTATTTTGCCTGCAACATTGCCTTCCGCCAAAACCCCTCGAGAAGGTGAATGTCTCCTCTGCGGAATTAAAGACTTTGCCCTCCACTTACAAGGGATTTTCCGATGTGTTTTGTAAAAAGTCTGCAGAGTTCCTTCCCCCACATCGCTCCTACGACTGTCCGGTTGAACTCCTGCCTGGAGCTATGCCCCCCAGAGGGCGCACCTACCCTCTCTCTCCTGCAGAGACTACCGCTATGAAGGAGTACATCCAAGAAAATCTCCAGCGGGGGTTTATCCGCCCTTCTACCTCTCCTGCAGGGGCTGGGTTCTTCTTCGTGGAGAAGAAGGACGGAGGCCTTCGGCCTTGTATAGACTATCGGGGTCTGAATAAGATCACCGTGAAAAACAGATACCCTCTGCCCCTGATTGCCGAGCTCTTTGACCAGCTGAAAGGGGCCAAGATTTTCTCCAAGTTGGATCTCCGGGGGGCCTACAACCTCATTCGCATCCGGGAGGGTGACGAATGGAAGACGGCATTCAACACTCGGGATGGGCACTATGAATATCTCGTTATGCCCTTCGGCCTATGCAATGCCCCTGCCGTCTTCCAGGAGTTTGTGAATGATGTGTTCCGAGATCTCCTAGGAAGGTTCGTAGTCGTATACTTGGACGACATCCTGATCTTTTCCAAGGACCTTGAAAGTCATCGCTCCCAGGTGAAGGAGGTACTCTCTCGTCTGAGGAAGAACTCTCTCTTCGCCAAGTTGGAGAAGTGTGTTTTCGAGGTATCCAAGATCCCCTTCCTAGGATACATTATCTCTCCAGAGGGATTTGAGATGGACCCCGTGAAAGTGTCGGCCATCCAGGAGTGGCCTCTCCCACTGAGTACCAAAGCAATCCAGAGATTCATCGGATTTGCTAATTATTATCGACAGTTCATCCGGGGGTTCTCTTCCCGCATTGCACCTATCCTGGCCCTCATCCGAAAAGGGGGTAAACCCAGCCTGTGGCCTCCATCTGCTATAGAAGCCTTTCAGTCCTTGAAAGAGGCCTTCACGTCCGCTCCTGTTCTTCGACATCCCAATCCTGCACTACCCTTCTGCATCGAAGTTGATGCTTCTGAAGTCGGAGCCGGAGCTATCCTGTCTCAGAGACATTCCTCTGATGGAAAATTGCACCCCTGTGCGTTTTTCTCCAAGAAGTTCTCATCCGCAGAGCAGAACTATGACGTCGGGAATCGAGAACTCTTGGCAGTCAAGCTTGCCCTTGAAGAATGGCGTCACCTCCTGGAGGGTTCTGAAATTCCTGTCCAGATTTTCACTGATCACAAGAATCTGGAGTTCATACAGTCCCTCAAGAGGCTAAATCCCAGACAAGCCAGGTGGGCCCTTTTCTTTTCCCGATTTAACTTTGTTTTGACTTATCGCCCAGGTTCCAAAAATCTGAAGGCCGACGCCTTGTCTCGTAGCTTCACTCCGGTGGACCGTGACCCTGAGAGACAGGAACCAATCATTCCACCAGTCAAGATCATTGCTTCTCTGTATCCCCAATTTGCCGACCAGATTCTGGCTGGGGCAGTCCTCGGCTCCTCAAGATACTCCGATTGGCATGGCCTTCGTCCCTCCAGAACTTCGCCTGGCCATCCTGCAACAAACCCACTGCTCCAGGCAAGCTGGACATCCTGGTTCGGCTAAGACCCTTGAACTCTTGAGGCGCCTAGTCTGGTGGCCTGATATCCGCAAGGATGTAAAGGACTTTGTGGCTGCTTGTAATGTCTGCGCCACTTCTAAGCCTAGCCATTCCCGCCCCAGTGGGTTGTTACAGCCTTTGCCGGTACCCTCTCGTCCATGGACGCACCTCTCTATGGACTTTATTGTCGAACTTCCTCCCTCCGGTGGGAATACTGTGATCTGGGTTGTTATTGATCGCTTCTCCAAAATGGCCCATTTCATCCCTCTGAAGAAGTTGCCCTCTGCGGTGGAGTTGTCCCAGCTTTTTATCCAGTACATCTTCCGCCTGCATGGTTTCCCGGTGGAGATCGTCTCCGATAGAGGCACCCAGTTTACTGCCAAGTTCTGGCGTTCCTTATGCAAAGACCTGGGAATTGTTCTTCAGTTTTCATCTGCATACCACCCGCAAACGAATGGGGCAGCTGAACGTGTCAACCAAGCCCTGGAGCAGTTCCTGAGGAACCACGTATCCCTCTGCCAGGATGACTGGTCTGATCTCCTCCCATGGGCGGAATTCGCTCATAATAATGCTTGTCATTCCTCTACAGGAAGGTCTCCGTTCATGTCGGTGTATGGTCAGCATCCTCAAGCTTTTCCCCAAGACTTTGTGCTATCTGACGTCCCGGCTGCTGACGACTCCGCAGCCCATATGTCTGCTATTTGGGCTGCGACCAAGTTGAACCTAGAGAAGAGTGCTCTTGTTCATAAGACTTTCGCGGATCGTCGTCGAAGATCCTCTCCTCTCTACAAGGTGGGTGATAATGTCTGGCTCTCTTCCAGGAATATCCGGTTGAAGATACCATCTCCCAAGTTGGGTCCAAAATTCGTGGGACCATTTCCCATCTTGGAGATAATCAACCCTGTGGCTGTCAGACTCCAGCTTCCACCAGAGATGAGAATCCCCAACGTGTTCCACGTGTCTCTGGTGAAACCCGCCATCACCAACCGGTTCTCTGGCGGTCAGTCTCCTCCTCCTGCCATCTCAGTGGAGGGTCAACTCGAGTACGAGGTGGAGAAAATCCTAGACTCCAGAATCTCCAGAGGGTCCCTTCAGTACCTCATTCAGTGGAAGGGCTTTGGCCCTGAAGAATGCTCCTGGGAAGGACACCGTGATGTTCACGCTCCTCGTCTGGTGAGGGAGTTCCATTCCAAGTTTCCCCAGAAGCCAAGTCCTGGTGGTCCAGAGGCCCCCCGTGAGGGGGGGGTACTGTAACGATCGCCGCCCGGAGCAGGCCCAGGAGCTCCGGGCGGCGCGTCCATCTTCGCCGGCGTCGCTCCCAAAATGGCGGCGCCCATGGCCGCCACGTGGGTAGCGGCGCCGGGCGATGACGTCAGCGCGCCGACGTCGGCGCAAGAGCGTCAATGACGTCAGAATGGCGCCAAATTTGAAAATAAAAACTCCAACTAGACGCCTGAATGGCGCCCAAGAATAGGATTACTTTCCTGAAGCATATCCTGGGTTTCCTGTGTGCCTTATTGCCTAATATTGTTCCTGCCTTGTATCCTGACCCTTTGCCTGGACTTTGGACTTTGATTGTATTCTGCCTGCCTGTGAACTCTTGCCTGTTCCTGACTATTCTCCGTTTAACCCTTTGGATACCGCGACCTTGTTCCCTCAAGAGGGCTTCCTCCTTGATCCAGACAACCTCCCTGGAGGGAGCTCCCGGCTCCCTGACAATAACAGTGTCCACGAAATGGCTCCTGCCTGCTTGTTATAATTATGAATTCCCAGCTGGAAGGAAACAAGATTCACAGAATTTATATAGTGTAATTATAGTGACTTTGTGGGGGTGGGACAATGTCGTGGTAGGGAGGTGGCATCAGTGGTGAAGATATGATGTGGCGATCAGCAATTGGCTGCTTCAATCTCAGGGAATCCTAATTTGGAAATCTGGGCAGGCGGTTTTGACCTGGACAATCCTTCAAAAAACTGGGCTGTCAATTCTGATTCGACTGTTCTATTCCCCACCAAGTGGACCAGACCCACAGTGAGGTACAACTGTTCTAGACTGTCCAGATGTGTGGAAGATGCTAACCATCAAGTACAGGTATAGGATCCCTTATCCGGAAACCCAATATCCGGAAAGCTCCGAATTACGGAATGGCTGTCTCCCATAGACTCTCTGTAATAATAAAACAGTAGCTTGTACTTGATCCCAACTAAGATATAATTAATCCTTATTGGAGGCAAAATCAGCCTATTGGGTTTATTTAAGTTTAAATGAATTTCTAGTAGACTTAAGGCATGAAGACCCAAATTACGCAAAGATCCATTATCCAGAAAACCCCAGGTCCTGAGCATTCTGGATAACAGGTCCCATACCTGTAGTACAAAATCTGCTATTATCTTGAAATCTAGAAAAAAGTATTTTATTTAAATTACAAAGTTGATTTGAAGTGCCCTAAAAAACTTCATTTTAATTTGTTTTGAGGGTTTACATTTGCTTTAACAGTTCTAACCTTTCCGTTGTGTGTAATGAGATTACGCTCACTGGGGACTAGTGTTACTGTAGAGTTCCATAGTAACCACTATTGCAATTCTTTTTGTAGTAGACATTGAAATGGGCAGCAAATGGTTTATCTCAGATTATTATGGAATAGAATTATCACAGGGCCACCATCAGAAGACGAAACTGGGCCAGTCAAATTCTAATCTGAAAAGAGCCTGGGCACATAGTTACTTAAATCGCAAAACGTATTTTTAAATTTACATTAAGGGGATCATTTATCAAAATTTTTTCATAAATTTCTGAAAAACAGTCTGACGAAATCTGCATAGATTTTTGTCCCTTAATTTATCAATACATTTTCCCAAAAACTCACTAAAAATGTGAAAAAATTCAAATTGTACCAATTTTTCAGATTTGACAACTACAAAATCCGATTTTATAGTAAAAAGAAATTTGGCATGTGGACTTTAATAAATAATACCCGTAATATTACTTCTGAAAAAAATGTCGATGGGTTGCATGAGTCCATGAGCAATGCCAACTGCAGATTAGTGATGGGCGAATTTATTCGCCAGGCGCGGATTCGCTGCAAATTTGCGCATTTCGCCGCCAGCAAATAAATTCGCGAAACGCCCGTGAAAATTCGCGACAAAAATTCGCCGGCGTCAAATTTTTTTTTTCTCGAAAAAACGGACGCCGGCGCCAAAAACGGCGCCGGCATCAGAAAAACGGGCGCCGGCGTCAAAAACGAGACGCCGGCGCCATTTCTTTTTCGCCGTTTCGCGAAATTCGCAAATTTTTCGGCGAAGCGAAACGTCGCAAATTCGCCCATCACTACTGCAGATCAAGGGGCATGAGCAAAAATATTGGTACTACTTACTTGTGTTCATGGGGGGAAGTAGCAGATATGAGTTGCAGGAGCTAGGAGAGCGTTTGAACCCGAAATATAGTATGCAGAGTATGTAGACGCCCATAACGAACTGGCTGATAACCATTCAAGAATGGAAAAAGAGATTGAGTACTTGACAAGTAAAGTTGCAGACTTGGAAGATTGGTCTCGCAAAAATAATCTGAAACTGCTTGGCATACTAGAGTTGGTGCTAGCTCAGGATTTGTAGGACTACCTTGCAGTAGTGATAGGCGAATTTGCGCCATTTCGCTTTGCCAAATAATTCGTGAAGTTCGCGAGAAATTCGCGAAACGGCGAAAAATTCGCAAAACGGCGAAAAATTCGCAAAACGGCCCCGGCGTCTCGTTTTTGACGCCGGCGCCCGTTTTTGACACTGGCGTCCGTTTTTTTAGACACCGGCAAATTTTTTTCGAGGAAATTTTCGCGGGCGTTTTGCGAATTTATTCGTTGGCTTCGAATCGCGCAAATTCACCCATCACTACCTTGCAGCCTTGCTTAAGATAATTATGCCTGATACTCCGCACATTGGGGCAAATTCACTAAGATGCGAAGTTGCGCCAGGCGCAACTTCGCCGCACTTCGCCAGGCGTAGTTTCGCCAGCGCTTCGCAAATTCACTAAAATCCGAAGTTGCGCACAGGGGTAGCGTAAGGTTGCGGAGTTGCGCTAGCGTTGATTCGCTATATAAAGCGAAGTTGCGCTAGCGAAGGCTAATTTGCATACGGTGCGAAATTCAAATTTCAATGGAGGAATACGTATCTGCACTACAAATGCCTAGAAAACCTTCAAATCTGCAAATAAAAATTGTTATTTTGCCCTACACATGTGCCCACTGTCTAGGTAAGTTGCCATGAGTCAGGAAATGTAGGGGGGAGGAAGGGGAGCCCCAAAAAATTTTTGATCTTTTTCAGCCTATCAGCCATCATGTAGAAAAAACGCCAGCGTTTTTTGGGACTTAGAAAAAAAATTGACTTTTTTTTAAACAATCCCTATCTACTCTATTGCGCTTCGCCAGGTCTGAGGTGGCGAAGGAAGTCTAGCGTAAAAGGTAGCGTTCGCTACACTGCGCAAGTTAGTGAATTTGCGTAGTTTCGTCGCTAGCGAAGATTCGCCTGGCGTAAGGTTGCAAAGTAACACTAGCGAAACTACGGCAGCGTTCGTTAGTGAATTTGCGCAGTAGCGAAAATGCCAAACGCTAGCGAATTAACGCTAGCGTTCGGCGCTTCGCGCCTTAGTGAATTTGCCCCTTTGAGTTAACAATGGATAGAATACACAGGATCCCCAAGCCACAAAATCCCCCTGACTCAGCCCCAAGAGACATTCTCACAAAGCTGCATTTTTTCAATATAAAGGAAAAACTTTTAAGCTCAGCCCAGCGCAAAGATAGCTGGCCAGCGAAGTATGCAGATCTACAAATATACGCAGACTTAGCCCAAGCATCCCTAGCAAAAAGGAGAGCTTATACGGAGGTCAGTAAAATTCTCCAGGACAACAACATACCATACCACTGCAGGTTCCCAGTAAAACTTACAGTCACAAGACAAGGCACAGGCAATCCAACCTCCATCACGTCACTTGAGGAAGCCAAAAAAGCCCTCCGGAGATGGAATCTTCTCTATACCCCTACCTCTCCGACACGCTCCCCACAGCACAAGCAAATTCAAAAGCTGCATAAGGAGTGGCAAAAGGTGTAAAGTAAATGTCTGATTCCAAAATGTTGGAATAACCTACGACTTTTAACCAGGTCTATAACACAACAACTAAGGCTCATAGAGATCGGAGAGTACAGTCCTCTCCCATACTTCAATTCTTTTGCTTTGTGTTTCAAGCACTACCAAAAAAGGATAATCATCTCCCCCACATTTCCCAGTTTATGTAAAGACTTGGTCCCAAACCGGCGCAGTTCTACCCAGGCACCTCACACACTCATCTAGTTGGACCAAGGAAGGTCTTAACCTTGATGTTTATATTGTTACAGTTTAATACTTATTGTTTTTTGCCTATTACACAGCTGCATTTTCACTTTTTAACGTGATGATAATATTCATTCATTCCAAAGTATTTTCTCTGCTCTCTTTTAATGGTAGAGCTTAACAAATGAATGTGGAAGTTAGAACATTGGGTAAAGCAAACGTGCGAAGCTCAAAATGGTTCATATTTACTCACTAAATGCTAGAGGATTAAATACTCCGCAAAAAAGAAACCTGGACCCTTAATGAAGCTTTCAAAGCTAAAGCAGATGATTGAGAGACCCATTTTAAAAAACACCATCAACCAGCATTTCATAATAAAAGATTCCCGCATAATGTTCATGCTCTCTTGAGCACCAAAACGAAAGGAGTCTCTATATTGGTTAGTACAACTATACCATTTCAAATGCATCGCATGTTGGGTGACCCCTTTAGGCAGGGATCTAATGCTAATTTGTACGCTACATAACCAGATGTAAATCAATGTAAATCAATGTAAATCAATGTATATGCTCCTAATGAAAATCAGTTACAGTTACAGTTTCTCAGCAAAACTCTGACTCAACTTATGCAAAATAGAAAAGGCAAGTGTGCCATGGCGGGAGATATCAATCTGGCACTAGACTCCCTTGTGGATATACATAGAACTACTGCACAACCTCAAAGATATATTCTTATGGATGATGTGATCCTTTCGTTATTTTAGTACTATGTGGTTCACATTCAGAGTAAGGCACCGCCAGACCTTCAAACTTTCACAATTCTTAGATAGGACTCTGGAGAACCAGTTGCTGATTCAGTGATTCATTTATTCAAAATTTGCACGACATGTTTCGGGCCTAGTAGCCCTTCCTCAGGTGCTTGTACAAATACTGTGGGTAACCCAAATCCCTTTTAAAACCATCAAAAACAAACAAGTGTGTCCATTTCCATGTGGCTAGACACATTCACATACATTGTAACAAAATTCTCTTACAGAGCACTGCCATCTTCTGGCCTGCTCCGATATTGCACCACAGATTCAGTAATGTTATACATTAAGTATTCATTATGCAGTATAGATTACAGTTGTTGATAGTCTCCTACCTTTTAAGTAAAAAAGTCCATGTTGTATTATTAACAAGCTGAAAAGATAAGAGAATGTATTACAATTTACAAAAAACACTTAAAGCTTTGTGCATCATTTAATCCTAGGGGTTCAAGTGTATTGAAAGCATCTATCCATTTAGCTTCATGTTGGAGTAACAGTCTCTTCCTATCCCCACCTCTACTTGGAGCAGGGACCTCTTCCAACACTTGCCATTCTCAAGCTAGCGCTATTATGTCTGTTTACAAAAATAATTTTCCCACTGGTGTATGTGTTTTTATTTCGTTTGGATTGTAAGTCGTTATAGACCTTTTATGCTCATTTATCCTTACTCGTATTTTTCTAGATGTTTGGTCCACATACATCTTGCCACAAGAGCATTTTAGGCCATATATGACATAATTTGTATTGCATGTGGCATATTGTTTCACTTTTATTTTGTTACCCCGTAATGGATGGGTTATGTGTTCACTCTTAAAGGAGAAGGAAACCCCCTTGGCGCAAATCCCCTCCCCCTCTTCTGTGTTGCCCCCCCTCCCTCCTCCCCCTGGCCTACCTGTCCCCCTGGGCAAATGCCCCTAACTTGTTACTCACCCCTCGGCGCAGGTCCATGGAGTTCACAGTCGCCATCTTCTCCCACGCGCGTCTTCTTCCTCCTTTGACTGGCGTCTTCTGGCGCATGCGCAGTAGGAACAGTTACCGGTACGGATCTACTGCGCATGCGCCGAATGTCACGAAGAAAACTTTGTGACATTCGGCACATGCGCAGTAGATCCGTACCGGTAACTGTTCCTACTGCACATGCGCCAGAAGATGCCAGGACAGGACCTGCGCAGAGGGGTGAGAAACAAGTTAGGGGGCAACACGGGGGAGGGGTTTTGCGCTGAGGGGGTTTCCTTCTCCTTTAATAATGGAGTTGCAGCATCCACAGTTAAAACATGGGAAAGTGCCTACCTTGGGAGCACCTAAAAATCTTGTGGTTTTCTGTTTGCATCTCAGGTCAGACTTGACTGGTCTGTCAGCTAAATTTCTGCCCCGTTTGTATGAGAAAATGCGGAGGTCCTTGCAGTACTTTCCCAGAGAGGGGTCTTTCTGTATTATAGGCCAATAATGGCAAATTAGATTTTGCATTGTTTTACTGTTTGGGCCATACGTGGATACAAAGGGGAAACAAGCTGTTTCTTTTTTACTGAACTAAAGATTCCCTTTTAATCTTAAGTACCTCATCACGTACTTGAGTTAACATCTGTCTTTCGTAGCCTCTTGCTACAAACTTCTCAATTAGCCCATTGGCACTGTTAACATATTTCAGGTCATCAGAAGTTATCCTCCTTATCCTAAGAAATACCTTTTAGGGTGCTGGGTGTATGATCGCTTGTCCTGTGCAACATATTATTACGTTCGGTAGGTTTGCTATATAAGTCAGTAGTCAGGGAATTTCCTTCTTTAATCACATTCACATCCAGATAATGTACCATTCTTGCATTATATTCAGCAGTAAATTTAATGGTTGGATGTTGTGTATTGATGTACTTAATGAATTCACACAGTTTTGATTAATTTGACCCCCATAATAAAAATATATCATCCACACAGCGTAGATAACATTTAATGTATGTGCTGAATTCGTTAAATCCCAAGATTATCTTCTGTTCAATGAAGAGCATGAAGATGTTGGCATAGCTTGGCGCAAGGTTACTGCCCATAGCTGTGCCCTGTGTTTGGATGAAAAATTCATTGTTAAATCTAAAGTAGTTTTTTTTTCAAAACCAATGTTACTAGTTCAAGCAAAAAATATATCATATTATATGGGATCCGGGTAGCAAAAAGTGCCTCCTTAATACAGTGTATGCCCTCCTCATGAGGTATCGATGTGTATAGGGATTGGACGTCTATGCTACAAAATATCCAATCCCCCCCCACATGTGTCAGATCCTGTAATTTGTACAACCTCTCAGCAAACAACAACTTGTGCAGGTCAAAAAACTTAGGGACTTATTTCATAGCTTTGCTCTTATAGATTAATGCAGATCCCACCACCCAATGGAGAGGGACTATACATATCACTCCCCTAGATTCTTAACTCATACAAGTTTAGAGGTTTTCTTAGCAGACCCACAGACCACAGCGCAGACAACAAAGGCCTGGATAGGAACCCAAACATGGTCAGACCATGCACTGATTGGAATCGATGAAGGCCCTTTCCCTAACAGAAAAAAAAGCTGGCTCTAAATTCGTACTTTCAAAATAATGTAACACCAGAAGTAGATTACCAAACAGTATGGCTAGCACACAAAGCCACAATGAAGGGGGGAAATTATTTCACAGGCATCAAATCTTCGTAAGTAAATGCCTCAATAACTAAAGACGAAATTATTCAAGCCATCAAACTCTTGAAGTTAGGTAAAGCACCTGGGCCGGATGATTACACCAATACTTATTACAAACTGTATGCAGATACTCTAACCCCCCACTGCAATTATTCCAATCTATTATGGATACAGGACAAATGAATTCTGAATTCCTCCAGGCACATAACTCAACCAAGTGGGATTTGTGCCTTGACGACAAGCCCCTGATAACACCAGGAGATTGCATAACTTATTGCACATAATCAAACAGGGGAAAATTCCAACCTTATTGCTGTCCCTGGATGCAGAGAAGGCATTCGACAGGATCCACTGGGGATACATGACACAAACCCTTACTAGATTTGGATTTAGGGAGATCTTTTTAAAGGCAATAACTCCACTTTACTCCAAACCTTCGGCCAAGGTTTTGGCCTCGGGTTCCTGTCGAGCTCCTTCAACATCTCCAATGGCACCAGACAGGGGTGCCCTTTGTCCCCCTTGATTTTGGCTCTTATGGTCGAACCACTAGCTATTAGGCTTAGGCAAAACAGAGACATACGAGGGGTCCCAACAAAGTCGGGCTACAGCACAATAGGACTATTTGCAGATGATATTATACTTTCTCTAATTAATCAACACACAACACTACCTAACATTTTTCAAGAACTGCGATCATTCTACAATATCTCCTGGTACAAGATTAACTCACACAAAACACAGGCCCTGCCAATTAATATCCGCAAACATGAGAAACAGCAACTTGAAGGCAACTACTCATTTGAATGGAGAGACACATTTATTGTTTACTTAGGAGTTAAGGTAACCAAAGTCCCGGAACTACTATACAAACATAATTATATTCCCTCACAGAAAACTATCCAGGATAGCTATCTTAAATGGAAACCACGATACATTTCATGGGTAGGTAGAATAAATGCTACAAAAATGAATGAATTACAAAAAATCCTATATTTATTTAGAACTACACAGATTGATCTTCAGCCACAATACATAAAAACATTGGCAAAAAAAAAAGAATGAGTTTATATGGGGAGGAAAAAAACCTTGTACAGCTGCCAGAGTTTTGCAACAACCAGCCTCTATAGGAGGCATAGGACTGCCAAATGTTAATATTTACTAGAAAGCATCTATGGTGGACACTGTCATTAACATGCACAGCCCCTTGACTTGTAGACAATGGCTAGATTTGGAAACAGCGGAAACATCAAACGACAGCATCCACCAACTATTATGGATCCCACCACAATATAGACCCAAACGATCAGTCAATGCTGCCCAACACTACAACAGTGATGAAAATTTGGGACAAAGAGCGAACCAAATCAGATGTCAACAAGCCTTTTTCCACCAGAGCACCATTACAAAGCCTCCAATACTTTCTACAATACTTACTTATACAATTTTGGATAGCTAAATGCGTGTACACGATAATGGATCTATACGGAATATGCACAAACTTAACATTCCTGGAACTACAAGATAAATACCAACTTACTGGACAGATACACACATATAAGGATAACACAACTGATCATGAAACATATACTAAATTACAAAACTCGTCCACCACGACCAATCAACTTATTTAAGGGGAGTACCGTAGGATTGCTCCAATAGATTGGACAGAAGCCTCTGAGAAAGTGAGATTCAATTTAAATGTGTCTGGATATTAATTAATGATATAATAAAGCTCGATCGAATCCTCTGAGCTCTTTCTTTGTTGCTCGAAAACGTTTTCCAGCCCACAGAGTTCCGTGACTGCCCCTGCTGGAGATCCGAAGCTTGTTTGAAGCAACCAGGACGTGAAGGGAAGATCGTGGGCAAGTGGAACAGACTGCACTACGAGCGAGAGAACCCGACACCTGGGAGCGTATCTGCCTGTGTGATCAGTGGAATCCCGTGAGTACATTCTTTAGCAGGGAACTGCTCATTAACATCGCAGAACTACACTAAGGGGCGGATTTACTAAGGGTCGAATATCGAGGGTTAATTAACCCTCGATATTCGACTAGGAACTAAAATCGTTCGACTTCGAATATCGAAGTCGAACGATTTAGCGCAAATCCTGCGATCGAACGATCAAAGGATTATTCGTTCGATCGAACGATTAAATCCTTCGAATCGAACAATTCGAAGGATTTTAATACAACGATCGAAGGAATATCCTTCGATCAAAAAATCACAGGCAAGCCTATGGGGACCTTCCCCATAGGCTAACATTGACTTCGGTAGCTTTTAGCTGCCGAACTAGGGGGTCGAAGTTTTTCTTAAAGAGACAGTACTTCGACTATCGAATGGTCGAACGATTTTTATTTCGAATCGTTCGATTCGAAGTCGAAGTAGTAGTCGAAGGTCGAAGTAGCCCATTCGATGGTCGAAGTAGCCCAAAAAACACTTCGAAATTCGAAGTTTTTTTAATTCGAATCCTTCACTCGAGCTTTGTAAATGTGCCCCTAAGTATTCTTTTTTGTGTCTTTGAGGATCGTGGAGGAGTGGGAGAGAAGAGGAGTTAACCGATATTCAAAGACACAACGTGTTTCCCAAAGTGTGGAGAACGGGCTCGATTAAATAACTTTGGTGAAGCTTATCTTATATCTTTGCTCATTTAGGAAGCGCACACTGAATCTATCACCCATATCACCCTTGGTTAAAGGAACAGTAACGGCAAAAAATAAAAGTGTTTTAAAGTAATGAAAATATAATGCAGTGTTGCCCTGCACTGGTAAAACTGCGGTGTTCGCTTAACAAACTCTACTATTGTTTATATAAATAAGCTGCTGTGTAGCAATGGGGGCAGCCATTCAAACGAGAAAAAGCTCAAGTTACACAGCAGATAGCAAATAAGCTCTGTCTGTCTTATGGTGTTATCTGTTATCCATTAGTTAACCTGTGACATATAGCTGTTTTTCAATTTCCGCCATTGCTACACAGCAGCTTGTTTATATGAACTATAGTAGTGTTTCTGAAGCAAACAGATCTTTTTTATCAGTGCAGGGCAACACTAAATGATATTTTCATTACTTTAAAACACTTAGGGGCCGATTCATCAAGCTCGAGTGAAGGATTCAAAGTAAAAAAACTTCGAATTTCGAAGTGTTTTTTGGGCTACTTCGACCATCGAATGGGCTACTTCGACCTTCGACTACAACTACGACTATGAATCGAAGGATTCGAACTAAAAATCGTTCGACTATTCGACCATTCAATAGTCGAAGCACTGCCTCTTTAAAAAAGACTTCGACCCCCTAGTTCGGAAGCTAAAAGCTACCGAAGTCAATGTTAGCCTATGGGGAAGGTCCCCATAGGCTTGCCTAAGTTTTTTTGATCGAAGCATATTCCTTCGATCGTTGGATTAAAATCCTTCGAATCGTTCGATTCGAAGGATTTAATCGTTCGATCGAAGGAATAATCCTTCGATCGTTCGATCGCAGCATTTGCGCTAAATCCTTCGACTTCGATATTCAAAGTCGAAGGATTTTAGTTCCTAGTCGAATATCGAGGGTTAATTAACCCTCGATATTCGACCCTTGATGAATCGGCCCCTTACATTTTTTGGTGTTACTGTCCCTTTAATGCTTAGCAAACTTGTCATATGACCTGTAACTCTTAGCCCAGATTTATTTTCAGGACAACTTGCAGCAAGGTAACAGCAGGTATCCCCGTGTGGGCAGAGCTAACTAATATAAATACCAACACAAGACAGCATTGCCTGTGACACTGGGCAAATAAGACCTTAGAGACAATTTAATTTGCAGAAGAGACTGGAGCAGAGAACAAAACTCTGATTCTACAGCTGCACTTGCTGAACCCACCTTGCACTCCCCTCCTGCTGCAGGTTGGTACTGTGGTTTTGTATTTATAACCAGATTATATTAGTGTTTAGCATTTCTTCACAACACAGTGCACTCTAGTGAAACGAATTGCCATATTCACTTAAACAATATATAGTGAATAAAGTACCCCCTATTGTAAAATATAAGGATATTATAAGTTACCGTGGAGTTTCATGACCATATAAAAACACGAGGCCGAAGGCAGAGTGTTTTTATACAGGTCATGGAACTCCGAGGTAACTTCTAATATCCTTATATTTTACAATAGGGGGTACTTTAATATCCTCATATTTTGTTTGGGGGTACTTTATTTATTATAATACACAAGATTCAGTGAGTATTGACAGCAATGACATCAGATCTCACCGTTTATAACTGATGACATCAGAACTCACCGTTTATAAGGATATAATTTACAAGATATTCATGGCTTTTGTGTATTATAGGAATATATATTGTAAGGTGCACTCAAGTGTGCCCTATACATTAATGCATATCCTTATAAACAGCATATTGTGATGTCAGAATGTATCATTTATAACTTTAAGGGACATGTACACACCGATCCTATTGGCACTGCTCTGAATGTGGGTCAATATTAGTGCGAGTCAAAACTGCATATGGCCAGGGGCATTTAAGGGGATGCTGTTCCCTCAGATCGACAGTAACATGGGCTGCAGGCTATATAGGGAAATATAAGTCTAATATAAACCAATATTTAAAGACAATTAGACATCAGATGATAACTTTTTAAAAGGACAGTAAATGGTTTAGTACAAAAGCTCAAAGCACCATTTTTTTGCCCACAATGCGCCTTTCTCCATCATAATTTTGACCCTGATTCTGGATGCACAAAGATTTGTGTCAGAGAATGAATGGCATCCTAGCAAGTGCAAATTGTACCCAATATGTAGGGGATGGTAGGTAGGCATTCTCCTGCCAGCCACAGAGTCGGACTGGACCAACAAGACACTAGACAAGAACCTGGCGAGCCCTATTGACCCAGGTCTCCATGCAGTGGTACATTGATCACCCAATAATGGCCCAGATTCAATTCAGTGTGAAAAAGTCATCTCATGATTTATCACATGAAAACTCATGGACAAGATTCAAAATTCAGTTCCACATGATTCGAGTTTTCACATGATAAGCCGTGAGATACGTTTTCTGAATTGAATAGTATCTCAAATTGAATCTCGTCCATGACTTTTCACCCATTTCTAATTGAACTTAATCTGGCCTTATATGTTTTATAACTGGGTACACTGGTTTCCTCCCACACTTGAAAACATACAGGTGGGTTCATTGGCTCCAAATAAAACTGATCCCATTGTGTATGAATGTGATAGGGGCCTTAGATTGTAAGCTCCACTGGGGCAGGGACTGATGGGAATCATGTATACTTTCTGTACAGTAGTGTGGAATATTTCCATGCTCTCTCTCTCTCTCTCTCTCTCTCTCTCTCTCTCTCTCTATCATCTGCATATATATATAAAGCATAATAAGGATAAGCTGCTAAGTTTCACTATATCATGAGAAAACGAATTACCTATTTTGTTTTTTTTTATCCTTTCTCATCTTAATTATACTCAACATATTTTGCCTTGTTCCTTTTAATTACAGGTGCAACTTAACTTGATCGCCATGGATCCATTCTCTGTACTTCTGTCTGTTGTCATTTGTGTTTTACTCTTTAAAGTCTTCTATGGTGGGAATGGAGGACCCCAGAATTTCCCCCCTGGACCCAAACCATTACCTCTCATTGGAAATCTGCACATAATGAATATGAGTAAACTTCATCTAACCTTTATGGAGGTAACACCAGGAATCATTTATATGTAGTTTCCCCCTTCCCATTATCTTCTCCCTGTCTTGCCCTGTTTTTGCCGTATTGAAACCATGCATATGCCCATAATAATAATAATAATAATAATAATAACTATAAGCTCATTTATTATTGATAGTGCACATACATGGATGCCCTGTGTTTTCCTCTACTAGTATGCAACCGTATGCAATTGATGAGAGCAGGCCAAATCAGAATGTGTACAGGCAAGTACCCTTCTTTGGATAAAATTGCACTTGAAAACCTAAATGAGCCTTTATTTGCGAAACATATTTATTAAAGAGACAATGTTCATTTAAATCCCAGGGACATCCCCCCAACAATTTAATTCAATAGTTTCAATATCAAGGAAAAGTCA
Source organism: Xenopus laevis (assembly GCF_017654675.1). Taxonomy (NCBI): domain Eukaryota; kingdom Metazoa; phylum Chordata; class Amphibia; order Anura; family Pipidae; genus Xenopus; species Xenopus laevis. The sequence goes on from NC_054379.1 coordinate 160,320,707, forward strand.
CTTTGCTGAAGGTTTATGGCAACAATGTCTCAGAGGGCTAAAAGACAAGCCACTAATGGCAATTTTTATAGCACGATAAAATCAAGTGACCGGTGAATAGCTTCATTGACAAATTATTGTAAGGATAATTAATTTCCATCAATTGGTTTGGACTCTAGTGGACTTGATGTAAAGGGTCCATTAACTTCCTTCCCAACAGTTATAGTCAAGCTGATAGAATTAATACTAAAAAGGAAAAATTTAATTAGACAAAAATGTCAGTTGGGCAAAAGTAATGGAATTTGAGGCTATTTATTCTACAGGATATCATCACTGCAGGCAGGGCACTGTAGTCACAATTTACACTTCCTTGCCCCTAGTGCAAAGATCCTCAGGATAAAAAAGAATGAATAATCAGTGGCTGCTAAGAGCTCAAAATAATACATATTGGCTTGCATTTCAGATTCTTTTCCAAAAGGCAAAATTTAGGGGCCCATTTACTAAGGGTCAAAGTGAATTTTCGAATTCAAAAACTAAGAATTTCAAAGTAATTTTTGAGTACTTCGACCATCGAATAGTCCAAAATTCAATTGAAAAAACATCGACTTCGAAGATCGAAAAAACTACCTTAAAGTGGACCTGTCACCTACACATAAAAAGCTGCATAATAAAAGTCCTTTGCAAATTAAATATGGAACCCCACATTTTTTTTTCATTAGAACATCCATAACTGTTATAAAGGTGTTTAAATATCTAAACTGTCAATCAAATATCACCTGCCTGTGGCATAGAGGAGGGGCAGTCAATTACTTTCACTTTCCATTCAGCACTTCCTACATGTCACTGCTCCCCTCACATTCCCCCTTCCCTCCTCAGGCTCTATAATTGTGTAGGGCAATGCACATGGACATTAGGTCCCCCATTCTGGTGCATACACAAGATTTTGGGGTGATTTAAAATAATAAAAACGTGATTCAAAAAATCCCCTTATAGCGCCTAACGCGTTTCATGCTTACCTAACACTTAGTCATAGGCAATATCATATTGCCTATGACTAAGTGCTAGGTAAGCATGAAACGCGTTAGGCACTATAAGGGGATTTTTTGAATCATGTTTTTATTATGATAATGGAATAAACTAAGATTTTTTACTTCTTAGCATGCTTTGGAAAATTATTTAAGCATACATGGTTGTACCTCTATTTGGCCACTTTAGGTTTCCGGCATGCTACCATAATATTCATTTGATTCTACTCCCTAGCTGACTAATTTAGCTCTCTGAGAAGTTGGGCCAGATTCAATTCTGAAAACTCATGGACAAGATTCACGTAGCAAATCAATTCTGAAAAATGTAAAAAACGCTATCAAAATCTATGGAAAAAAACTGGAACTGCATTTGAAGAAATTTTTTTTCTCATTGAATTGAATCTCGTCCATGAGTTTTCACATGATAAACCATAAGATAACTTTTCTCAATGAATTGAATCTGGCCCATTGTGAGTTGTAACTCTACAACAATTAACTTGTGCCTCTTCTGACTTTACTTATTTTAAGGGTGGGTGATGGAATCAGGTTCAAAGGTTTCAAAGCCAAAGACTCAGATTCCATAAATTAGATTCCATTTATTTCCTTTTTAATGCATACTATTCTCCCAATTCTCTTGAATTTAATATTATTACACCAAAACCATGTTGTATTATTTTATATTTAGGACAAGTCTTGCAAAGCCAACTCAAGGCTAAGGGGCCATTTACTAACAATTGAATTTTGTTTGTTTTTTCCATGATTCTATAAAAAAATTATGGTATGACTATTTTTTTTAAAAGCTCTAAAAATGTATTAAGTGTAAAAACCAGGAGAACCTCTAATACAAATCTTTGCTTGGCAAAAGTTCTCACAGCTCCATAGAAGTCAATGGGAGCAGAGCTGATACTATCGAACCGTTTTGAACCAATTTGGACTTTTAGAGGTTTTTAGATTTTCTTTTCGCTAGGAATTGTCCAAAAGACTCAAATTATTTAGAGGTTTAAGAGATATTCAAATTTTTTTTATTGGATCGCTCAGCGTAATTTTCCGTTTGTAATTTTTTTTATTTCGATCCTTTAATGAATGTTAAATTTATTAAATGACATTCATGGATTTATATAAAGTGAGTTTAGTCTTGGTTTGAAAAACCCCTACAATTTTACCTTTAATAATTAAGCCTCTATGTAACTAGTAGTGATGGGCGAATTTGCGAAACGGTGCCGGCATCTCGTTTTTGACGCCGGCGCCTGTTTTTTTGTCGCCGGCAGTCGTTTTTGACGCCGGTGTCCATTTTTTTCGACGTCAACCAAAATTTTTTTTTGACGCTGGCGAATTTTTTCTGGCAAATTTTCGCGGGCGTTACGCAAATTTATTCGCTGGCAGCGAATCGCGCAAATTTGCCACAAATTTGCGCCTGGTAAATAAATTCGCCCATCACTAGTAACTAGGAAAAAAACAAACACCTCAATAATCTGGACTAAATATCTCCAGTAAGACACAGTTCACTCTCTACTCTCTTACTCACTTTATCTCAATTTCATAAAAGGAAAATATCTCTCTCTATGAGTTACTACAGTTGCAAATAAATAAATATTATTTAGATGACAGTATCACATTAATGCTTCCATTACAGCTGGCTAAGACATACGGCTCCGTATTCAGCGTTCAGCTTGGCATGCAGAAGACTGTTGTGCTTTGTGGCGCCGACACAGTGAGAGACGCTCTTATCAACCACGCCGAGGAGTTTTCAGAGAGAGCCAGAATTCCTGTTTTTGAAGATGTTTCTAAGGGACATGGTAACCTTATTCAAAATAAATCTGTGACAATTGTTTATCATTTGGCTTCAAAATTCTTCATAAAAGGCTCCTCAAATCTATGTATTGGGTTTGGGTTACATGACAGTCCTCATCTTTTCCTATTAACCATGGTGCAAATAGCAGTAAGCAACCAGCAATTATAAACTTACATTAAAGGATGAGTAAACCTTTAAAATAAGTGAATGTAAAATTGATGAGAGTGCTATTCTAAGCCCTTTTGTCATTTACATTCATTATTTATTTGCTTTTGATTCCAAGATATTAAGGGATACATGTGCTGTTAAGATGAATGAATTTTAGTTTCTGACCACCAAGTAGTCAAGGAAGTTGTCAGGAGAAAGAAAGAGGCTGCTCTAATGTTCTGATTAGGAAAGATTTGAAAAAGGTTTCTAATGATTTTCCTAAGCAGAAGAACATCAGAGCAGCCTCTTTCTTTCTCCTGACAAATTCCTTGACTACTTGGTGGTCAGACTGGTCAGAAACTGACCAGCAGGTGGCGTTGTTGGAACAAAATTCATTCATATTAACAGTACATGTATCCTTTAATATCTTGGAATAAAAAGAAAATAAATAACGAATGTCAATTAGAAAAGTGCTTAAAATAGCACTCTCATCAATTTTACATTCACTTATTTTAAAGGTTTACTTATCCTTTAAGCACTAGATATTTCAAATGTATCTAAACTCTTCTAAAATCAAAAAATCTGCTAAAATTGACTAAAGTGGTGGCTCACCTCTAAATTAATCTGTACTATTTTATAGAATGGCTAATTCTTTATAACCAACTTTTCAATTGGACTTCATCTTTTCTTTTTCTAGTTTTTAAATTATTGGCCTTCGTCTTCTGACTCTTTCCAGCTTTCAAATGGGGGTCACTGACCCCATTTAAAAACAAATGCTCTGTAAGGCTCCACATGTATTGTTATTGCTACTTTTTATTTCTCATCTTTCTATTCAGACCCTCTCTTATTCATATTCCAGTCTTAACTCAAAGGTGAACAACCCCTTTAACGTTTTATTGGACTAAAGCTAGTGCAGTGAAATTTGTACTACAGTTTTACTAGAGCATTTAGAGTCTTTCTTTCTTCTCAGGTATTGTTTTTGCTCATGGAGAGAACTGGAAAGTGATGAAAAGGTTCACTCTTTCTGCACTAAGAGACTTTGGGACAGGGAGGACGACATTAGAAGACAAGATCTGTGAAGAAAGTGATTGTCTAGTGGAAACGTTTAAGTCCTTTAATGGTAAGGCGAAGTGTATATATATATATATATATATATATGTGTGTGTGTGGTTGGTGATATACAGTAGATTATTTACATTTAAAATATGTTCATACTATACTGTACTATACTGTACTGTACTATACACTGTCCATTGACCAATAAAAAGAATAGTTAAGAGAGCGGCAAATACAGGCATTTGTAATAAGATATCAAACATTCCTGATGTTCTAATTTGCTTTGGTGGACACTTACTGACCCCGAGGCATAAAGCCTGTTATCCATAATAACCCAAATTTCTTCTCATTAAAGGCAAGCCATACAATTGCATTTAGTACAGGTATGGGACCTGTTATCCAGAATGCTCCAGAACTGGGGTTTTCCAGTAAGGGATCTTTCCATAATTTGGGGTTTTTATACCCTATGGGGGTTATTTATCAAGGTCCGAATTTATCTCAATATCGGCTGCTACAAACTACGATCTAACTCGCCCTGGTTTTTAGTGCTTATTTATTATTACATTTTCCCGAAAATTATCTTTGCGGGAAAAGCTCAGATTTTCACGATTTTTTCATGAATTTTCCCCGAAATTTCAGAATTTTCACCCAAAAGCTCTGAAAACATAGTGAAATTGCCCGAACCCCTCGACAAAACCAAAAACCAATGGGACTGTTCCCATTGACTTTTATGCAACCTCGACAGGTTTGAGATGCCATGTTTTTATATTCTGGCTTTTTAGCTTTTTTTTTTAAATGAGGATTTAATGATTTTTTTTTTTAAAAGTCAGATTTTATAAAAAAAATCACGAATTTTTCGGATCTCGGGGAATTTTGGGTATTCGGAGTCTACTAGAAAATCATATAAACATTAAATAAGCCCAATATGCTGTTTTATTATTACAGGGAAAAATTTTGGATAAAATGGAGTCTGAGAGATGGCCTTGCCGTTATTTGGAGCTTTCCGGATAACAGGTCCCATAACTGTATATTTAGTAGGATTTATGTTGGTTTTGCTCAAATGTATATACTTGTATTTCTCAATGTTAAATCTCCTTTACCAGTTTCATGTACAGTCCCCCAATTTATTTGTATCACATCAAATCTATGTCTACTTCCATGGTCCAGATTTCTGCCCATCGTTTTGTAAAAGAAATCGAAATGTGTTCCAATATCTTAACCCTTACTAGCCTTCAAAACATTTTACTACCATAAATGGAGAAACGGATCCTTTTTTGAATAATGGCACCTCACCAAAGTTGATCAAAGTAGTCTAGTAACTGATTAAGTAGTCTAGTAACCGGGATAAAAAGGGCCATGGTTGGGATTTTGTTTATAGTCTTTTGGAGGATATCCTGAGAATATACAGTTAGTCTTCTTTTTTCTTTCCCTTAGGAAAGCCATTTGATAACACCTTGATATTGAATTCTGCTGTAGCCAACATCATTGTGACCATACTCCTTGGTGATCGATTTGAATATAAGGATCCGACAATGCTGAACCTTATAAAAGCAGTGAATCAAAATATGAGGATTGGTGGTGGCTTTATGGCTAGGGTAAGCTATTTTATTATATACACTTTGTTTTTGGTCCCATGTATAGTGCTATTCAACTTGTTTATTAATGTCCTGGAGGTGGGCATTGAAAGTACTGTTTCTATTTTGCAGATGATACTAAATTGTGCAGAACTATAGGTTCCATGCAGGATGCTGCCACTTTGCACAGTGATTTGTCTAAACTGGAAAACTGGGCAGCAAACTGGAAAATGAGGTTCAATGTTGATAAATGCAGGTTATGCACTTTGGCAAAAATAATATAAATGCAAGTTATACACTAAATGGCAGTGTGTTGGGAGTTTCCTTAAATGAGAAGGATCTTGGGGTCTTTGTAGATAACAAGTTGTCTAATTCTGGGCAGTGTCATTCTGTGGCTACTAAAGCAAATAAAGTTCTGTCTTGTATAAAAAATGGCATTAACTTAAGGGATGAAAACATAATTATGTCTCTTTATAGGTCCCTGGTGAGGCCTCATCTGGAGTATGGGGGGCAGTTTTGGACTCCAGCCCTTAAGAGGGATATAAATGAGCTGGAGAGAGTGCAGAGACTAAGTGCAACTAAACTGATTAGAGGGAGGGAAGAGTTAGATTATGAGGGGAGACTGTCAAGGTTGGGGTTGTTTTCTCTGGAAAAAAGGCGCTTGCGAGGGGACATGATTACACTTTACAAGTACATTAGAGGACATTATAGACAAATAGCAGGGGACCTTTTTACCCATAAAGTGGATCACCGTACCAGAGGCCTCCCCTTTAGACTAGAAGAAAAGAACTTTCATTTGAAGCAACGTAGAGGGTTCTTCACAGTCAGGACAGTGAGGTTGTGGAATGCACTGCCGGGTGATGTTGTGATGCTGATTCAGTTAATGACTATAAGAGGGACTTGGATGATTTTTTGGACAGACATAATATCAAAGGCTATTGTGATACTAAACTCTATAGTTAGTATAGATATGGGTATATAGAATTTATGTGAAAGTAGGGAGGGGTGTGTGTATGGGGCTGGGTTTTCATTTGGAGGGGTTGAACTTGATGGACTTTGTCTTTTTTTCAACCCAATTTAACTATGTAACTATTCAATGGAAATATTGTCAAAGTAGTCAAATGTTACTGAAACTTCATTATTTCATAATCATTACTTATGAAACAGTAATTCTTTCATCAGTTTTTGCCATAAAGAAGTTCTTTATTATTTCGATCTCAGTGATATTTTCTTGCAGCAATAATTGCGAATTTGTGTTTCAGAAACTTGAATTTTCGAGATTCATTATGTGAGAAAAACTCAAACTCGGTTACAGACTTTCACCATTTGAATGTACAATGGGAGTTGTGTTGTGATGAAATCAGTCACTCATTGAAAATGATGAGTAGATTACAATTCCTGGGTTAACCGAATTAAGTCAATCCCATTTTTTCTTTGACTGCTAACATATTTATAAAAAAAAAAATTAAATCTGAAATTCTTGATCAAATTAATTGAAAAAAAGAAGCACATTTCATTACAGTTAAAGGATTTCTTATCTAATGCTTGGAACCTTGGGAACCAGTTTATTCACGTAATATGGATCACCATACTTTATAGGGCTGATTTACTAACAATCAAATTTCTGTTTTTTCCAAGAATCTCCAAAATGTTTTGGTTTTTCTATATTTCTTAAAAGCTCTAAAAATGTGAGATTTATTATGTGTAAAAAACACAGAAATCACTGATACAAAAATTCACCAGATCAAAGTTGTTGAGGTCCTATAGAAGTCAATGGGAGCTATTGGACTGTTTGGATTTTTAGAGGTTTTTGGATTTTTTTCACTAGTAATTGTTCAAAGAACTAAAATTTTTAGATGTTTTCAAGGTATTTGGAATTCACCAGATCAAAGTTGTTGAGGTCCTATAGAAGTCAATGGGAGCTATTGGACTGTTTGGATTTTTAGAGGTTTTTGGATTTTTTTCACTAGTAATTGTTCAAAGAACTAAAATTTTTAGATGTTTTCAAGGTATTTGGAATTCACCAGATCAAAGTTGTTGAGGTCCTATAGAAGTCAATGGGAGCTATCGGACTGTTTGGATTTTTAGAGGTTTTTGGATTTTTTTCACTAGTAATTGTTCAAAGAACTAAAATATTTAGATGTTTTCAAGGTATTTGGATTTTTTTTACAAATGTGTTTTTTTTTCAGATCGTTTAAAAAACTTTTAAACCATAAATTTACCTAATGGGATTGTTTTGCCACTAATATGGATTTATATTTTATTATTACAGAGAATTACTTGCTTAAAAGGGAATCTATGGGAGATGGCCTAGTTAATGGCTGTAATTTGGAGCTTTCTAGATAACGGGTTTCTGGATTATCGATCCCATATCTGTAGTCCATTAATTTTAAATAGTGCAACTTTTTTTTAAAATAATAATAACATACCTTAACTGCAAATTTTAGCAGCCCAATGTTTTCATTTGGATTTCAAGTTTTTTTTTTCAATTGGTAAATCTTGAAAATGTGAGTGAAAATATATGAATTCTAGATTTTTTTGGTTTTGGCACACTTTTCTCAAACTGCAGCAAAAATGTAAACCGGATTTTAATAAATTTTCTACAATATTTGGCTACGTATGCTAGGGGTTATACTGTAACACTTTCTTCACGTTGGCTTGTTAGCGCTTTAGGCTTTAGCCTTACGATATCGTGACACTCGTTTGACAGTAGCCATACTACTGCTTGACTGTCTTTTACTGGATCTTTTACCAGTGTCCAGACTCTGGGTTTATATACCAATTCCCATTAGGATAGGCAAGCAATCAATTATGACTCTCCTTTCCTATCGGAAGTAACCCCGCGAGTGCACACTAGGTAGGAATTCCTATAGCAGTAAAATCCTACAACTCTGAGCTTCACTGTTTAGTAAAATGATAGAAAGGAGAGGCAATTTCAAGTGTTCTTTAATTCTTTTTTTATTCTCAATTCATATAGTGTGGGTGACAGTTTAAAATATTTTACAACTTGTTTTTGTATGCTTTTTTTTATGAAAATGAAAATATTTGTAATCACATTTCTATTCTATTATCTCTTCAAGCTGTATAACATATATCCAAATATTATGAGATGGATCCCCGGCAGTCACAAAACTGTTTCTAAAAACATAGCAAAAATATACAAGTTTCTTAATGAGACATTTACTGATCACAGAAAGCAACTGGATGTAAATGACCAGAGGGATCTCATTGACGCATTCCTTGTCAAGCAACAAGAGGTAATTGTAAATTCACAGTTTAACATAGAATATGCAGGTTTATTCTTTATTCCACTCTCCAGCTGGTCCTGTGTGTCTCCAGTGATCGAGGTCAGACTGGAGGGTGCAGGGCCCACCAGCATTTCCGCTCCAGGGGCCTCCACACCCCCAAGGGGTCCCCACCATGCCCCCCACACCCCCTATAGGGGCCCCCGTTAACTGCGGCCTGGTGGGGGCACTGGCAGGAATCGGTCCAGTCCGACCCTGCCAGTGATCCCTGGGTTCGGGTTGTATGTCCGGAAAGTCATTAAAGTTCTAAAAAACGCTGGTGTTTTTTCATGTTTTACAGCCCAACCATTTGAGGGACATGCTACATTTGTTTTAGGGTGGGATCATGTCTAGGGCATTAAAGGATCTCTTTTGTATTTATTTAGCTTGGAAATTTGTAATAATAAGTTGCCACTTCAAGCATTTGCACCAACATCTCTAATAAAGACGTCTATACAACCTATATGTACCAGCCCTATTCAAATTATCATCATCATCATCATCATCATTTATTTATATAGCATATAGCAAATTGACCTAAGCATCAGTGTACTAACAACGTTTCACTAGACAGAAATGAATGCTATCAAAAGTTTGCTGTGAAATGCTCAGCGCTGATGAATTTACGATAGTGAAAATTTGCCAACTGGTTGGCTACATAGACAAAACTTCGCATTTTATTGAATGTTGTAGTGGTAACGAATTTACGCCTGGATAAGTGGCGTGAATTGTGGCGGATCCTTCGCTGGTGAAAGTTTGCCCTTTAGTGAAATTGCCCCATTATCTTAATTTTATTTTAGTAATCTACCATACAATGGTGATGCTGGGGGATCTGATGGGCAGGCCTGGAGCAGACTGGAGTAGGACACTATGATTCTATTAACATCTCAAGCAGAAACAACTTTTTGACAAAGCTTAATGATATAAGTTTGAGTTGGAAAATGAGGGTTCACTGATGAGAAATCCCTTATGTATTATTCAATCCTAGTCAGTAGAGACATGCAGAGCCCCCTGTGTGCCTGACGTTTGCATACCTTGTGCCTTTTTATTCTGTAATGCAGACAATATTCATTTGGTTCTGCAATTTCAGGAGAAACTTTCTTCTAAAAAGTTTTTTCACAACCAAAATCTGACAGTCCTTGTAACCAATTTATTTGCCGCTGGAATGGAGACGACTTCAACCACTCTTAGATGGGGCCTCCTGTTAATGATGAAATATCCAGAAATCCAGAGTAAGTGTCCAATTTGCTCTGTATTTATCTTTGTTTACTTTCCATTCACTGGTGGAGCTCAAGAGGTTGAGGAATGTGTCCCTTTTGTTGACACAAGGCTGCAATTTGTCTGTATAATATAAAGTAAACGATTACCATAAGAACATGTTTGATCACAAAGAGAGTGTTAGGACACATTAAATCAGTATCTTTATTGCTCTTCTGAAACTGTTGTGTAGGCTGACATTTTCTCTTTGCCTCCTTGGGTATGTGTAAGAGTAAAGTTCATGTTCCCACCCTTACAATTATTAATATTATGGTTTTAAGGAGATGATGGAGAAGAATACCCTTCCAGGATCATTAGTGATGCCTTGGGCAGTACAATATTAATTGCCCATTATGATCATTGTGATCTCAGCCGATCATTTCCTGGTTTTGAGTGAGAGTCAGGTGGTTTGGTGAAATGGTGGTACTGTCGATATCTACTGGAGAAATAAAAAAAAAAATCATTTCGGTTTTTCCTTTAGTTTTTATGCAGCTGTTCCTGTCTCAGCTTGCTGAGGCTGCCATTGTTTATCAGGCTGACTATAACTTTCCCTGTATCATCCCCAATTGCTTACATTGAGTTAGTAGGAAACGAGAAAGGAGAAGTGGGTTTAGGACCCTGGAGGCATGTTTTGACTATAGGCTGCAGTTGGCGCAACACAGTGCAAATTGACATACCTTTTACCATTTTAGTGAAGTCTTTAGCTATGCATTATGTTGCCTAGTATGAAGCCATTTAAGAGATTCTATAATCTTTTTTCATTATATTTGTTCTTACACTGAACAATAGAACTGACCAGGGAAGATTCTAATAATAAGAACTGCTAATATCATACAATGTAAAAATTAAATAAATAAATATATATATATATATATATATATATATATATATATATATATATATACACACACACATATATATATAATATATATATATATATATATATATATATTTATTTATTTTTTTACATTTTATGATATTAGCAGTTCTTATTAGCAAAATTTCAAAATATGCTCATTTACAATTAGGCTATATACCTCCTTTAAGTATAAGAAGCTCTTTTTATTATGGCAACAGAAACCTATTAATGCTTGCTTTACCACTAAATTTCTATTTGCTCTAGAAAAAATCCAAAAAGAAATTGAACAAGTGATTGGATCAGCACAACCTCGTCTCGAGCACCGGAAACAAATGCCGTATACTGATGCCGTTATTCATGAGATTCAGAGATTCGCAAACATCGCACCTTTGAGCGTTCCCCATGAGACAAGTCAGGATGTCACATTCAGGGGCTATTTTATTCCAAAGGTACGTAGTATAGTTGCTCTATAATTGCTATTTCAGCTTTGTAGATTTAAATGTGATCCTTAATTAAAGTTGGGTGACTCCCAAAGTCACATACCTCATTTTTTGCCTTTATTCTGTATTACTTCACACACAAGAGAAAGAGCTTAATGTCCCCCTGACTGATTGTTTGGTGATACACAGTAAAAGCTTCTCCCACCAAGTAAACTACTGTTGGAGTAGGTCTCATTGAACAGGTGCTGTATCCTGAAGATCCAGTTAGAGAACTAATAAATCATAAACAGTTTATGGGAGACCAGGCTAGGGCTCTAAAAAAACAACAATTGGAAGAGCATTCAGTTAGCTCATTACACTTTATATATATAGACTAATAGAACAAAAGCATGAAATGCGTTAGCCTGAGATAATTGTTTTTATGATAATCTCTTATCAGTCCTCACAAAATATTTCTGTAGGATTCATACAATATTTTAATTTCCAATTCATTTCCTTTTCCAAGACCTCTAATCATTTCACACATTTTTAGGGAATCCAAGTTATTCAGCTGCTGGAAGTGGACCTTGTGCTTCCTCTATAGTTACACCAGTTTATCTGCTAATCCTTTGTCTTTTTTTCTATCTAATGGCTTCATCTTATTTCATAAATATTTTAGGGGACCCATGTGATCCCACTGCTAACATCTGTTCTGCAAGATAAAGCTTATTTCAAAAAACCAGAAGAATTTTTCCCGGAACATTTCCTTGACTCAGAAGGGAAATTTGTAAAAAATGAGGCCTTCCTTCCCTTCTCAGCAGGTACTGTCACTCAATATCTAAAAATATACTAAAATGCAGCTCTATATCTACTTAGTTATAGATCGAAATATAATAATATAATAAAAATAAAGGTATGGGAATGTTGGGGCCTGGGGTTTTCTGGATAAACATTAAACAAACACAATAAACTACTTTTGCCTCTAATAAGGATCAGTTATAACTTAGTTGGGATCTAGTACAAGCTACTGTTTTATTATTACACAGAAAAAGGAAATCATTTTTAAAAATGTTGATTATTTGGTTAAAATGGAGCCTATGAGAGATGACGTTTCTGTTATCCAGAACTTTCTGGATAAAGGGGTTTTCAGATAAAGGATTCCATACCTGTATCAATTAAAGGCCATTCTAGTATATATTTTTTCACTGTCTAACAGAAAAATTTGTAGGATAGAATTGTAAGAAGGTATTAGAGATACAGAATCAGCAATCAACAATGTGCAAGATATAATGATGATAATTATCATCAGAATGACTTAGAATAAGGGGGAAATTTTGGGTTAGAGAACATGTCGGATATAATTGGTATAAATTGGGAGCCTGAATAATAAGAATCCATATATAGAATTTTGAAAAGAGTGCAGTGTGCAATAGAAGTATGCCTGCATAGGAGAGAATTGTTAGAATCAACAGATATGGGATGGGATATATATATATATATATGGGATAGAATGATGAATCTGGGGTGAATCTATGCAAGCCAATGAGTTATAATAGCTTGAAAAACCAGTTACATCAAAACCTTATTTCTACTGTTGTTAATATGAACTTGTTGCCTTTCCACTTAGGCCGAAGAAGTTGTGTTGGAGAGACGTTGGCCAAAATGGAACTCTTCTTGTTATTCACAAAGTTACTGCAGAACTTCACATTCCAGGCACCTCCTGGAGTTGAGGTTGACCTGACTACTGGAGTGGCCTTGACATCCATCCCTCTGGAACATGAGATTTGTGCTTTGCCTCGCAACTAGTACATGTTCATAATAATTATAAAATGAAGTTGCTATGTTAAAAAAGGGACATGGACATTTCAAATAAAGCAACATTACAGGGTTCAACAAGCTTGTTCCTTGTTCTTGTGCTTGCACCAACCATATTGAAAAAAATAAAGCACTTTTTTTTATTTTCGAGATGTTAATTAACAATTTTCTCTGTTTCATATCTGTAAATATTTCCTGAAAATATAGCCAACAAATGACCAATATTTCATGGAATAAAAAAAATTTCAAATGAAACATTTCATATTGGCACTGGAGAGTTTTTTTTTTTTTTATCTTTGTACAGTAAGTCATAGGCTTTTGCAATTGGGACAAGTAGAATCTTAGAAAAACAAAATTAAACCTTGTGAATTTAGATGGGCTATATGAACCAGCAGAAATAGCTACTGTAAACATACTCTATTATATGTTGTCTAATAGAGATGCAAATCCTTATGCTGCTTTAATCTTTTTAACTAGCAGGGAACAACCTCAAAGTCCTATTGTTGAATATTGGCCAAAATGTATTGTACTTTACATGCACCTATTTGTTAATTGGCATGCAGTGGTTGGTGTACTTTTTTGGTTCAAGCCCCCATTGGAGAACCAACTTTTGTTTAGGGACCCTTAGCTCATTAACAGGTTATACTGTAGATGCAGAAAAATATTGCTGTATCAGCCATTCATCAAGAATATATTGAAAAGGAAATTAGACACAATATTATCATAATTAGTCTTTGTTGAGCTTTCAGTGTTATCTAGAAGGTATCCATTTGACTTGGTGGGGTGGAATAATGGCGTGGTGGGGGAGGTGACATAAGGGGCAGAGCTAATGTATGATGTGGCGATCGGCAATTGGCTGTGTCAATCTCAGGAAATCCTAATTTGGAAAATGGGGCAGGCAGGTCCAGGTTTTGACCTGGACAACCCTTCAAAAAAAATGGCTTTCTAAGTCAAAACCAGACAGATGGCAACCCTAATTTGACTGCTCAAGGCCCCACTAGGGGGACTAGCCCCAAACTAAGGAACAACTGTTCTAGACTGTCCAGATTTTTGGCAGATGCTAAACAAAGAACAGTAGTTTGCACATAATTCTATCACTAAATCATTTTGAAAGCAGCTAGTAAGTTGCAGGTAAAACTTGAGCATAGGACTGGCCAGATATGGCATGACTTTGACGTAATTGGCAGCTTAAATATATTGCAATATATGGACAAACAATCCCTGTTTTGGGTAAGGCATTATTAAGTAGCAGTATGCACAACATGTCTATGTCTTAAATATATTGATAATGGGTTGAGTGCAGAGGATTCTTGTTTTTGTCTAAATGTTCCATAGTAACCACTATTGCAATTATTTTTGTAGTAGCCATTGAAATCAGCAGAAAATGTTTTTTTATTAATTCTATTATAGAATAGAATTACTGAAGGGCCACCATCATAGAAGGAGACTGAGGAGGAGACTATTGTCCTGGGCCAGTCAAAGTCTAATCTGAAGGAAACCTGGGCACATAGCGTAAAGTTACGTAAATCACAAAACTTATGTTTGAACTTACATTAAAACGTACCCAATTTTGCTTCTGTAATAACGTCCATGAGTTGCATGAGTCCATAAGCAATGTAAACTGTAGATCAAGTTCAATCCTTTGCCCTTGCAAAACCTAACTGCCAGTTGCACACAAGAAACATGACCAAAAATTTTGGTACTACTCACTCGTGTTCATGGGGGGGGGGGCAGATAAATAAGTCATATGGGGCAAAGTTTCTGATGGCGCTCTGAAATACCATATACCTGTGATACATCTTCAATAACTGAAAACTCCTCAGCCTGGTGTTGAGAGCATCTTGATGAAAGAATAACCATAAAGCAAAACAACCCTCTCTGTACTGAGCCGTGCTTCTTAGAGAACTACAATGAAAGCAATTACAGTTGTAATAACAATTTTACATAAAGTAAGTTTACTATCCGTCCCCAATTCCCATGGACTGGTCCTGTTTCAGAACCTTGGTTCCTGAGCCAAAGATTTACCAGGCAATGTCCCTGCTTGCTGACATTCCCAGGCAAGCTCCATATTTTCAGATCCATCCAAGGTGCCTGTCAGTCTGCTGGGAAACCTATACCTACCTGGTCTCCTAATAGTTGCAGGGACTGCTTCCTCTAGCATTATTCTAAATGCTACCAATACATCCCAACATTTCCATAGGGGGTCATAAAATCTACATTGCTGGTATAAAACCAGCAGCATTACAGCACTATTGATTTTATTGTTCTGGAGTGTTTCAGCATGTAAAACACTCATGCTAAAATCCCTGCAGCCCAGGATAAAGTGTATTTAGATAGTATCAGACTGATGGACTGAAGGGTGGATTGATACTATCAGTCCACGCTTCCAAAACAGTCTTACATTGCTAACATTGTGCAGTTGTACAGGCAGTGGGTTAAAATTGGGCTATATTTACAGAACATGTTACAACACATAGTAGGTAACTATCAACTACAGTTGATTTAGACCTGTACTTGTATGTTCTAATAGAAACCCTGACAGGCAGATGACGGAAAACTCTTTTTACATTCTTTAAGGCAGGAAAAATGAGAATGCTTAGATCAGTGATCCACAACCAGTGGCTTATGAGTAACATGTTGCTCTCCAACCCCTTGGATGTTGCTCCCAGTGGCCTCAAAGCAGGTGTTTATTTTTTTACTGCTTGTCTTGAAGGCAAGCTTTAGTTGTATAAAAGCAATGTGTACTATGAAACAGAGTCTCCTGTAGGCTGCCAGTCCACATAGGGGCTACCAATAAACTATCACAGCTTACATTTCGCACCGCCAGGAACTTTTTGCATACTTGTGTTGCTCTCCAACTTTTTTATATTCAAATGTGGCTCACAGGTAAAAAAGTTTGGGTACCCATGGCTTAGAGTATCCATCTCTTAACCCTGCCAAAACCCTGTCTTCACTGACTCATTAGGGTCTTGTAACATTCTGCTGCAGACTGACTAGAAATCTTAGACATTAATTAGAATGGCAAGATCAAAAGCATTCTACAATAAGGTTTAAACAGAATCATAGTCAAAGTCAGGCACAGTCTTGGTAGACAACAAACAGGTTAGGAGCAACCATGGAGTCAATATACAGGGAGGTGAGCAGTAAACAAGCTTGGGCTAGGTACTCTGTAGACCCTGTAGACCTTAGGTGCTGGACGTCTAAACTGCAGGCAGAGTAGAGAAGAAAATCAGTTTGAAGTGTTGCAGGAATGCTTTCAGCTGTATTCTAAAAGTTCACTATGATTTGTAGGGTTACACTATGTAGGAAAGCCACAATATCATAAATATGAAAGGAAGGGCAAAGGGGGAAAGAATAAGTCAGAGCACTTTTAATTTACGGGAAAGAGAATTCATGTGTTCAGGGCAGCAATATACTGGGGAATAATTGGTCTATGAGTCAAACAAGGGGGTTGGTTAGTAATGGAAAGGTCTAAGTGATTTTGCATCAAGAGTTATTGGCTTAAATATAAGTAAATGAGCAGAAACTGTGACTTAGTCTGAATAGACTGAGAGATCCACAGGTGAGACAGATATAAATAAGGGCCATTATCATTCCACCGTTATTCTAAATAAACATTTTAGATATGAAATAGAATTTGTTTCTCATTATTTTTAAATATATACTGTTATATACTGTTTTACCAGTATATGTTGAAATTGCTCTTTATTTGGGCCCCCTATACCTCTTGGGCCTCCCTCCGTAGTTACTCCTCCGTATATTGTTTGTATTCCAAAAGATTTTTTGATTTCTCCTTGGAATTAATTTTATTTTATATAATATTTGTACATATTGGAAACATAAGAACTCACGAATACAGTGGCATAACCCACACAACATTAAAAAAACCATCAATGCTTTATTGCCTTAAAAAAAAGTAACACCTATAAACAAAATAGCATAAAACAATATCTGTCCACTGACTGTGGTTTTGGTTTCTTCAAAATGGCCTAACATTAATTTTTTTAGTTCATTTTTAAAGTTGTAATCTTTATTTGCAGATATTTTCTATGTACGAGGCAAAGCACAAATCTTATGTGGCAAAGGAGAAGATGTGAAGCCTTCTCCAGAAGTTAGTTGGACCTCAGCTCCAGGAGGAGGCTGGAATGTAAAGTTCTGCAGTAACTTTGTGAAGAACAAAAAGAGTTCCATTTTGGCCAACGTCTCTCCGGCACAACTTCTTCTACCTAAGAGGAAATGGCAATAAATTCATATTAAAAATATACACTATATATTCAACTCATTTTTTCCTTAAAATGTATCATTTTTCTGGAGTCAACATGAGTTTATGGAACAAACACCGTTTTGTAATGCGTAATGTTCTCTAAGTTTCATTGTAAATAAAACTAAATTTGTAAATGTTTGAGACATTTAGGGGCAGATTTATCAAGGGTCGAAGTGAATTTCTAAGTAAAAAAATTCGAAATTTGAAGTAATTTTTTGGGTACTTCGACTATCGAATAGGATACTACGACTTCAAATTTACTTCTGATTTGATTAGAAGGAAAATAGTTCAAATATTCGACCATTTGATAATCAAACAACTGTCTTTTTTAAAAAAAAAACTTCGACTTAAATACTTCGCCAAATTAAATCTGCCGAAGTATTATGTTAGCCTATGGGGACCTTCTACAGCATTTTTCTATGTGTTTTGAAGTCAAAGTTAAACCGTTAGACCGTTAGATAGTACGATAAAATCGTTCGAATGGTTTGATTCGAAGTATTTACTACTTTGACCGCAGAATACACAAATTCTATGAAAAAAGTTCGAATTCGATATTCAAAGTATTTTAATTTGATGGTCGAATTTCGAAGTATTTTTTACTTCAAATTCGACCCTATGTATCTATAAAAGACAATGTTCAACAGATCTCCTAGGATTTGAAAAAAAGGACATACATAAAATAGGTATGTGGGGGTTGAAGGATCCACTATTGTATGGTTTTAAAAAAAGTGAAAATCTCAAAGATGTGCAGATACTGTTGAATAATGATTTACAACTGTAAGAATATTTTCATTAGCGTTAATTGGTAGTAGAGAAACAGTTGTAGTCATGTGTATTGGGAAATATTATATAGATTCACAATACCTGCTGAGAAGGGAAGGAAGGCTTCGTTTTTCACAAAATGTCCTTCTGAGTCAAGGAAATGTTCAGGGTAAAATTCTTCTGGCTTTTTAAAATAAGCTTCATCTTGCAGAACAGATGTCAGCAGTGGAATCACTTGGGTCCCCTAAAATGTTTATGAAATAAGATGAAGCCATTAGAGAGAAAAAAAGGCATAGGATGAGCTTTGATACAACCCCTAGGAATGTCAGCCTATAGGTCTGGGAACCTGTACGCCAGTGTAAAAGGGAACAATCGGGTGCAGTAGAACACATTTCGCTGGAACCCTATATCAATAAGAAATTGTAATTCAACAAATGTGAGAACTGCATAGAAACTAAAATAAAAAGAACATACTTTTGGAATAAAATAGCCTCTGAAGGTGACATCCTTAGTAGTTGCATGGGGAAGGTTACTAGGTGCAATGTTGGCAAATCTCTGAATCTCATGAATAACGGCATCAGTATAGGGCATTTGTTTCCGGTGTTCAGCTTGTGGTTGTGCTGATCCAATCACTCTGTCAATTTCATCTTGGATTTTTTCTTAAGAAAACACAAAAGTTTGCATCAGGCTTTTTGCATTATTGTTCCACAGCATAGGAATGGCCTTTACAGGAAAATAAAAAGGGTGTGTTATGCCTCACAGTTTTGAACTAAAAATGTAAATAATTACACCAAGCAGTAAAAGATCCTTTAATCCTAACACATTTCGCACAAGGCTCTGGAGGCTCTGAAAGTCAGTTTTAACTACAGGTGGAAAGTAGACTGGATAATTGTTGTACATGGATAATTGTTTAACCTTAATTTCAAACCCTTAATACAGTGAAGAAAGTCTTTCTTTAAAATTGGTCTAAATATACAATCTTCTGGTTAGGAAGGATTGCAGCCATAAAATAAATATATTGCCCAAATACCTCTATTTGTTTGAGACCCTCCAGTTGCAATCTCCTCTACAGTCTTCAAAGATGTACAGGCCCAATTTCAGAACTTCATTTGGAAGCGACATAGACACAGTTACAATATCAGTAATGATGACGGCAACCATACAGGGGGGCCTGGGATTCCCCAACCTACAAAAATACTACTAAGCTGCACACCTGAGGCAACTGCTGGCCTCATCTCACTGGTCCTCCCACACTATCTGGTGCCACAATGAAAATGTTATGGCAAAAGGCTGCCACTTGAATGCTCTCATATGGGACTTTTCCCTCAAACGCACTTTCGGCAACTCAACTCACCAATTCAATTTAGCTCAAGACTAAGCATAACTAATAACTTGATGTCTATCAGGCCTTTGTTGACAACATATATGAACAATCCGACATTCCAGCCTGGAACCGAACTCTGCCTCTATGCCAGTTGGGCCAAACTCCAACTCTTCACTGTGCAGGACTTGCTTCACACACAGACACACATGATTTTACTGTTCCAAACAATACAAGAGAAGCACTCACAGGTGAATGTTTAATTGTTCAAAAACCTCCTCATGGCATTCAAATCCCTGGCAACCTCAAAAAAGGCCTCATTACCAGAACTTACAATCTACTCACCTCCCCCCTCATTCCTCTCAATATAGACATACATAGGTACATGGACAAATGGACCAAGCTCTTCCACAGCCCTTGTCCACTAAAGAATGGTCACTAATCTGGAATAATGCTAAATTGATGGTCTCGTGCATAAAGAACACATCTATAAATTTAGAATTATTTAAATAATAGTCATGTAATATTGGTTATAAGGTAGATTTCTGATCTGTTCCATCAACTTTATGTATCAACAGTGTTATACAAAATAACAGTACTAACATTCAGCTCTTGTGACAAATGACAAATGAGATACTATAGAGGACCCTATAGAGGATTCTGTGGGAAAGAGGCTAATAACCTGTTAGTTAGGTGACTCCTGGGGGGTGCGTGGTTTGGTTGTCCTTGTTCTTGTTTTAGGCTTCTGAAGTACTGGTATGACTCCATGACCAATGGTTGTTCTGTCATTAGTGCTGTGTCATTCCATGTTGTGCATCTAAATATGTGGACTGTGAGATGTCTGATTTGTTGTGGTAGAGATTCCATGTATGTTGTCCATATCTTAAAGAATTTTGTTGTGTTTTGTTCCTTTCTAATTGTTGCTTCTAGCCAATCCATGTAAAAGATGTGATGTAATTTTTGTTTAACTATCGTAATGGTGGGACTATCATCTATAAATTTTTTAACTTCTGGTATTACATTGCAGACATACTGCATTAACTCTTTCCACACCATTCCCCTCTATGCTGGAGGAACTGTGGATCCAAAGGCACTTTGACACACATTTTTGGATTTCCCGCACATTCAACCCTTGTGCACCAAGGTGGCAAACCTTTTAAGTCAACTTATAGCTCACCAAGTTCCACTAGATTCCTCCACTATTTTGTTAGGAAAGCCAGTACCAAAACTCTGCAAAAGCAGCCAAGCCCTGGTCAATCTACTTTTGATAGCAACCTGTCTAGCTAGTTTAAGCCAAATAAAATGCAAGTATTTACAGGCATAAATCTTCTGGGTATGTCCTAGATGTAACATGTCAGTGCAAATGTTGAAAGGGCGGTAACCCTCTGGATAAAGGACCCTCCTCAATAAATGTTCTTTTTGCTGACCCTTTAAGATTTTGGGAGTGCATTATCCTGTATATAATGATTTCTTACTTTGAATTTCTGGATATTTCATCATTAATAGGAGGCCCCATCGAAGAGTGGTAGAAGTTGTTTCCATGCCGGCACCAAATAAATTGGCTACAAGTAATGTTAGATTTTGGTTGTGAAAAAACATTGTAGATGAAGATTTCTCCTGAAAAATATTTAAAAAATGATGTTTCTTTAATGAAACATTAAAAACCAGGAGCAGAAGGCGTTTTGCTTGCCACTGGCTAGCAGTGGTCAGACTATGACCAAGTGTTGTTTCCCTTTTGTAACAGTTGGCACCTTAAATCTAGAACTGATGCCAAGCACCCTGGTCTTGGCTCGTGCTTCTGCCTGTAGCAGCTGCCTTTGGCTTCAGGAGGAGCCCTCAGCTACTCAGATGCCGCCAGGTCTTAAAACGAGAGGTGCAAGGCGAGGGGTTCTAGACAATCAGAGGGGCAGAAGGTCACAGTACAAGGTGTAAAGCAAAATCGTAGTCAGGCTGGGTCGAGGCAGGCAGAGAATAAGCGTAGTCAGGCAGGCAAGGGTCAAACCGGGAGATCAATCAGAAGGGAATTAGCAGAAGAAGTAGTCGGTATTCAGGCAAGGGTCAGGATCCAGAGGTCAGAATAGTCAAAAGCCAGGCAGGGGTCACAACAGGAATCAATCAGAATCAGGAACAGGATCAAATAGATAGCACAAGGCTCAAAAGCACCACAGAATAAACCTATCATGGGCAATGAGTGAAAGAATGGGATCCCTTTAAATACTCTTTTGAATTTCACTCTATTGCGCGCCTTTGCGAGCTGACGTCATCACGCCAGCCCGTCCGCGTCAATATCACAAATGAGACTCGGGCATGGGCGCCCTAAGTAGCCACAATGGCGGCCGAAGAGGGGTGAGTTTCTTTTCTCACACCTTTCTATGATGCACCAGTTGATTTTCAAATATAGTGTAAGTGCACTAATTGGATGCAACTTGCCATGTTACAGAGTGTTTTCCAGAATTCCAGTGTAACAGCAGATGCCTATTAGGAACTAAAACTGGTATATGGTTGCTAGAGTCACTGACCCTAACAGCCAGTAAATGAAGGATAACTAAGAGAAAGCCCTGATGGACTAGAAAATACTATAAAATGAAACAGAACAGAATATACCTCTTGTTGCTTGACAAGGAAGGCGTCAATGAGATCTCTCTGGTCATTTACATCCAGTTGATCTCTGTGCTTAGTGAATGTCTCTTGAAGAAAGTTCAATAACTTTAATGTGTTCTCAGCAACAGTTTTGTGATTTCCAGGAAGCCATTGCACAACAGATGGATAGGTGTTATACAGCTAGTAGAAACAATAGAACAGAAATACAGTATATATCAAATTAATCAAGAAGGATAAAAACCACAATTAAAATTGTAATTGCACAATGAGATCATATAGTATGTTGTACTACTACAGGCTATACAGAGTACACTTTCTGCATTAGTTACCCATTGGAGGGTATGGGCCATTGGCGTAACTAGATGATACTGGGCCCTACAGCAATTGAATTTTATGGACCCACACTTATCCAGAGGTTGACATGTTTTACCAATATACATTTAAATTGCTCATTAATTAGTGCCCCCTGTATATCTTGGGCTCCCTGCATCCACAGGGTCTGCTTCTTCTGTAAGTATGCCTCTGGTATGGGAGGAGGAACCTGCAGTGCCTTGTACTACTTTACTACAAAATTTGCAATTGTTTCAGATCATGTTTTTTGATGCTAGAAATGTTGAAAAACTCTGAATATGAAAATACTCCAGCTAAAACCTATTGAAAATATGTGGAAGTCAATGGCAGATGGTGGTTTTAGAGGTATTTTTAGTACTGACTTTTGTGCAACAATTCGAAAAAGTCATGGTTTTCTTGACTTTTCCCATTTCTACTTTTTTTATTTGGATTTTTAAATAAATTGAAGGTTTTTTTTTTGTTTTTTTAAAAGTCTGAATGCTAAAGACTAAAAAAAAATTTTCACTATAAAATCTTATTTTGTAGTAGAAAAAAAATGATTTTTTTTTTTTAGATTTATTAAAGCCCATTTAGCAAAAAGTCAGAATCCAAAATCCGCCATCTCAGACCAGCCAGGGTTGTATATAAGTCAGTGGGAGAGGTCCCAATCCTATTTGGAAGTTTCTGTGGTCTGTGCTGGAATAATCTTAAAAATCTGACTATTTCAGGCTTTCCAGGCAAAAATCGGACAAAAATTGTGATTAGGGGAAAACTCTGAAAAAATCATACAATTCAGGTTTTTGCTCGATGTTATTGAGTTTTTCCCTGATCCAATTAAAACATGTTTTTATAAATACATAAGGTCAAATTGTGGATTCTAGTTTGGTCTTTTCCCATTCCTACTTTTTTTATTTGGATTTCTAAATAAATGTTATGACATTCATAATTGAAGGGTTTTTTTTAAAAAAAAAAAGTCTGAATGCTAAAAACTCAAAAAAAAATTTTCACTATAAAATCTTATTTTGTAGTAGAAAAAAAATTATTTTTTTTTAGATTTATTAAAGTCCATTTAGCAAAAAGTCAGAATCCAAAATCCGCCATCTCAGACCAGCCAAGGTTGTATATACAGTAAGTCAGTGGGAGAGGTCCCAATCCTATTTGGAAGTTTCTGTGGTCTTCGCTGGAATAAGATTAAAAATCTGACTATTTCAGGCTTTCCAGGCAAAAATCGGACAAAAATTGTGATTAGGGGAAAACTCTGAAAAAATCATACAATTCAGGTTTTTACTCGATGTTATTGAGTTTTTCCCTGATCCAATTAAAACATGTTTTTATAAATACAGAAGGTCAAATTGTGGATTCTAGTTTGGTCTGAGTTTTTTTTTTAAAAATTCGATAAAATTTGGATTTTTATAAATAAACCCCTTAAAGAGTTTAGTCGTGGTTTCAAAAACGTCGAGGCCTCAACGAGTTTTGTTTTGTCACATCTAAGGCTTAGGTTGTACACCTGGGTCAGGGTGTTGTTTGGTTGCACACTAACTAATACTTTACCATAACCATAGGGCTTCCCATAAGCTTGACATTTTCATTTATTATTTTTATAAGCTTCAGAAGTGCTGTATCCTGATAATCAAAGCGATGACCAAGCAGTATGGACACAATGATATTGGAGACGGCTGCATTCATTACCAGGGTGTTCTCAAATGGCTCTCCTGAAATGATAACAAAGGCAGAGTTGCACATCTGCAGAAACAATGCACACACACAAATGCACACACACAAATGCACACACACATACACACACATACGCACACAAACCACTACCCTCCCCTAAGACATTTTACAAAAGACTAAAAGCGTAATTCTATTCTATTTGGTGGTTCTTTTAGCAACCTTTGATGTCAACATTTGCCATATTCTTTAATGCATTGTTAAAATAAGTAATAGATTAGAAGGG
Source organism: Xenopus laevis (assembly GCF_017654675.1). NCBI lineage: Eukaryota > Metazoa > Chordata > Amphibia > Anura > Pipidae > Xenopus > Xenopus laevis. Next base: position 160,345,149 of record NC_054379.1, read on the forward strand.
AAATGGGACGTGACTTTTCTAAACTTCATCAATTGCCATGAACCGCATACCTTTTAACCCCAGAGATTCACCTTGTAAATGGTAGACTTGCCCCAAACAAATCGTCTTTATTTTCAATTGATAATTGGAAAAAAGATCAACAATTATGAGGATCTTCTGCTTTGAGTTCACCACTTAAGATTGGAATCATTTATGAACAGGGCGCTCCAATCCTATTTGTTATATGCAGTGGCCTTTATTTGTCAAATTATTATAAGACCCCTACATAACTTGGTGGCACTGTATAAATATATGATTATGATCCCACATTCATTTGCTCTCACTCTCTAATTTTTCTGTCCGCTTTTGACATCAACGTCTACAGTATATCTATCTCAGGGGTCCATTGATCGGATCAGCAATCACTATAAAGCCTGGATTCTCTACTAGGTTTTGTAAAGTAAGAATTTCTTGTAAATATACACTTTTCTATACCCTCCCATGAGACAGGCACACAAGTAAGCACTAACCTTTATAGGACTTAAATGATTCCACTAAGCAATCTGACTCTTCGTAGATTCTATCCTCTATGGTTTTCTTCCCCATCCCAAAATCTCTCAGTGTGGTAAGAGTGAATCTTCTCATTACTCTCCAGTTCTCTCCATGAGCAAAAATAAGTCCTGAGTAGTAAAAATTCAATGAATGCATTCCATGTATGCCTGTGTGTTTTTACCGTAAATCAGTGAACCACAACCAGTAGCTCGTGAGCTACATGTTGCTCCCCAACCCCTTGAGTGTTACTCCCAGTGGCCTCAAAGCAGGAGCTTATTCCAGGCTTGAAGGCAAGTTTTGGTTTCTGACAAATATATGGGACCCAAAGTCAAGAAGGAATAGGATGGAACCAAACTTCTGCACCTATCTTAATGAACAGCCTTTAAGCTAATTTGTTGATTCAGTGCACAATTTGGCACACATTTTTTACTTTTTGTAGCGGTTAAAGTAATGTTACTTTGTTCTCCTAATTATTCCACCTTGTGGTAGAACACAAGGTTGCAGGGTAAGTTATATACTGTATGTTAAACTCTAAAGGGGTTATTTATTAAAGTCTAAATGCCAAAAACCTGAAAAAATTGTGTTTTTTTTACTATAAAATCACTGAGGGGTCCTGTGACCATATAAAGGCACAAGACTGCAGGCTGAGTTATACAGGGAACTCTGAGTATCACTCATGTATTATAAGGGATAATGTACCCCCTACTGTAAATGATAAGGATATTAGAAGTCACTGAGGGGTTGTTCTGTGACCATATAAAGGCACAAGGCTGCAGGCTGAGTTATACAGGGAACTCTGAGTATCACTCATGTATTATAAGGGATAATGTACCCCCTACTGTAAATGATAAGGATATTAGAAGTCACTGAGGGGTTGTTCTGTGACCATATAAAGACACAAGGCTGCAGGCTGAGTTATACAGGGAACGCTGAGTATCACTCATGTATTATAAGTGATAATGTACCCCCTACTGTAAATGATAAGGATATTAAAAGTCACTGAGGGGTTATGTGACCATATAAAGACACAAGGCTGCAGGCTGAGTTATACAGGGAACTCTGAGTATTACTCATGTATTATAAGGGATAATGTACCCCCTACTGTAAATGATAAGGATATTAGAAGTCACTGAGGGGTTGTTCTGTGACCATATAAAGACACAAGGCTGCAGGCTGAGTTATACAGGGAACTCTGAGTATTACTCATGTATTATAAGGGATAATGTACCCCCTACTGTAAATGATAAGGATATTAGAAGTCACTGAGGGGTTGTTCTGTGACCATATAAAGACACAAGGCTGCAGGCTGAGTTACACAGGCCAGGGAACTCCAAGGTGACATCTAATATCTTTATATACATTATAACTGGCCTCAGCATGTCTATGTTTTCAGTGATATCTTTATTTTTAGTTTATTTTTGGTTTTTTAATATCTTTGTTCTGTTTGCTGTAAATGTTTGTGCTACAATATTTTGAAATGCTTTTGCATTGTTGCACTTCGGAGTCCAGTCACTGTATATTTGATCTGTTGTTCCTAGTACCAAAGAGCTATAACCTACAAAACAAATAACATAAGAAAATAAAGGCATTGTGCAACATATTAAAGTAAATGAATAGCTGGGAGCTGTGGATTTGAACTGGACTGACATAAACATCCGTATCCACTACATTCTAAACTAATATAATATTATATAGTGAATAAAGTTCCCCCCTCTTGTAAAATATAAGGATATTATAAGTTACCGAGGAGTTTCATGATCATATAAAAGTACGAGGCCGAAGGCCGAGTGTTTTTATACAGGTCATGGAACGCCGAGGTAACTTCTAATATCCTCATATTTTGCAACTGGGGGTATTTTATTTATTATAATACACAAATTTCAGTGAGTCATGTGACAGAAATGACATCAGAACTCACCGTTTATAACTGATGACATCAGAACTCACCGTTTATAAGGATATAATTTACAAGATATTCATGGCTTTAGAGCCATGAATAGCCTGTAAATTATATCCTTATATATATATTATACCACTCATAGGGGCATATTTATTATGCTGTGAAAAAAATAGCATAACACATCACATATTGCCAGGCTTCGACATTATATCTGCCAGAACTAATGTAAAATAGCGGTGGTAAATATGGTGTTCACATTTCATACAATTACACACACCTTGATAAATTTGTCATTTATTTTACACAGCTTTTTACACCGTTTTTTTCTGTGAATTTCATTTTACACAGCATAATACATACGCCCTATAGATTCCTTTTCACTGTTTTCCTTAAAACATCTGACTGATTGGGCTCTCCAACCCAAATCTTTCACCCAACCTGGTGGAAGTTGTAGTTTCTACCCCTATCTGGACATTGGTTTTTACAAGTTGCCCAGGAACTATCCACATTCAAGAAGCACCCATCAGGATGTGATGGTTGGCTATCCAGTGCCCCTCTGTTGTTAACACAGATAGGTCCCACCTACCCTTATAGGAGAACTAAAGCCTAACTAAAGAAGTAGCTAGAAATGTTGTACATGATGTTTTGTGCTTCTGTACCAGCCCAAGGCAACCACAGCCCTTTAGCAGTAAAGATCTGTGTTTCCAAAGATGCCCCAGTAGCTCCCCATCTTCTTTTCTGCTGATTCACTGCACATGCTCTGTGCTGCTGTCACTTACTGAGCTTAGGGACCCACTCACAATATACAGTACACATAGAATAGAAATGTCACAATATAAGGCTGATTAGTAATTAATACACATAATTACTACATGGCAGCACAGAAACCAGTGCAATTAGCATCAGAATTTAATAATCAGCAAACCTGTAGCATCAGCTTATATTACAGGGGAAGCTCATTTTCTGCTGGATAATTAGTGACGAGCCCTAAGCTTAGCTTCTCAACAGCCAATCAGAGCCCACTGAGCATGTGAGTGTCACAGACACTTTCCAAGATGGTGACCCCCTGTGACAAGTTTGAAGTCCTGGATCATTGCTGCTATTGACAAGCTGAAACTTTAGCCTCCTGCAATCAATTCAATATGTAACATATGGCATCTATCTAGTATCTATCTATCTATCTATCTATCTATCTATCTATCTATCTATCTATCTATCTATCTATCTATCTATCGTTATGATAGATAGAAACCTAACACTGAAATCTGCAATAAGAATGAAACGTTTGCTCTTAGAATTTCTTGTTATAAAATTACCATATCCCTTTGATACATCCTCAAAAATTGGAATTTTGGGCCTCTCTGAAAACTCGTCGGCATGATTGATAAGAGCGTCTTTCACTGTGTTGTAGCCACAAAGCACGACAACCTTCTCTGTGCCAAGCTGAACGCTGAATACTGAGCCGTACTTCTTAGCCAGCTGTAATGGAAGCATTAATGGTATAATGGCATCATAATTCTTTATCAAGTATCATTCTTACCCTTTAAAAAAGTACTGGTAAGACTACATATGAATAGAGAGGGGAGTTGTGGCCTCTAGTCATGGTCGAATTTCTCCCGTTTCACTTTGACGAAAAATTCACTAATTTCCTGCGAAATGGCGAGAAATTCGCAAAAAAATAGTGAAACTCATAAATTGTTGCCTGCGTCAATTTTGGACATGTGTCCGAAAAGTCGATCGCGTCAATTTTGTCACCGGCGTTAAAGTCAATGGGCGTCCAAATAGTGTTGACGCGCGCGACTTTACGCCGGCGAATTGTCACAGGAGTTTTGCGAATGTATTCAACGGTGGAAAAACACAGAAATTTGCCGCAAATTTGCGCTAGGCAAATTTATTTGCCCATCACTAGTGTGGTCTACAATACTCAAAGGGAGACTTAAGTTAAATAGAAATAAACAGAAAAACAGATCCTGTGTCTCTGAATTAATTTTTAATTCAAGGATGGAGTTTTGTAAATGCAGCATTACAAGGTCCACATTCTGTACCTCTGAGACTGAGAGTAGGAGCAGCCAATGTCTCCTGATTGTATTAGTCAATTGCAGAGGGTTTGATGTAAATAGAAAATAAGGGGAGCTAGGGGTAATAAAAGTCAGAAAGGATCGAGTTTATTGGGAAGGAGATTAACTTCCACTCATGGGTCTAAGCAGCAACTAAATAACTATATCAGAACGTTGCAAGTTATTACCTCCATAAATGTTAGATGTGGTTTCTTCATATTCATGATGAGCAGATTCCCTATGACTGGCAATGGTGTTGGTCCAGGAGGAAAAGTTTTGGAATCTCCTTTCCCACCATAGATAAGGTTTAACAGGAAAACACAAACAGCAATAGACAGGAGTATAGAGATTGGATCCATGGCAATCACACTGTAGTAAGAGAAGACAGGACAAGAATACAAATAACAGTTTGTATTTTATACAGAATGTGGACACCTTTATTCAGGCAGTCCCCATAATGTTTTGGACATTTTAAGGCTGGTGTTGTTTACAATACGGGGAGTTGTTACTTTTTTCCATGTGATAGTATTTCCCTGATAGATAAATAGTTGGCCATGGAGATTCAGGGTTCCCTAGTCCATAAAAATGGATGTCACCATGTGCTTGACCTCATTCTGTGAATTCCCACTTGCTGGAGGGGGTGATTGTGCCAGAAGAGCCTGGGATGGAGGTAGGCCTCAGTAGTGGGAGAAGACAGTTTCTGTAATAGTTCACTCTAGGAGGCAGATTTATTAAGGGTCAAATTGAAAATTCTCATTTTCAAATTTTGTTATGGTCAAAACTATCAAATTCGACTAGGGAATTATCCAAACTCAATTCAAGTTTTTTTTCAAAAAAATTGAATTAGACTTTCTAGAGTTATCATACTCTGGCCCTTGAAGAATTCAAATTCGACTATTCGCCACCTAAACCCTGCCGAATTACTGTATAAGTCAATGGGAGCGGTGCAGTGACCAATTTGGAGATGTTTGTAGCCTTCCTGACATTCAAGGTTTTTTTTTGGAGAAAAACTCAATGCGAGTTTGGTCAAATTCAAATCGAATTTGATTCCAGCTTTTGGGTCAGTAAAATTAGTCCGAGTTCAAAATATTCTATTTTTTTTTTAATGAATTTCCCCCAATCGAGTAAAATTTAATTCATGTGAGTTAAAAAAACAAATCACATGAATTTGAAATTCGAATCTTGATAAATGTGCCAATAGGAGTGGCAAAAAGGATCAGAGTAATTAGTTGAGGCTTCAAAAAGGAGACCAGAAAGCTCAGTACCCTGCAGTGTGGCGTTGTCTGAGCGACTTTTCGCCTGGCGATGTGTGTCGATGGGTCACTGGCGACTTTCGCCGGTTAGTGAATCTGCCCTATAATGTTATGGGAATCAGTTTAAAGATGGAATTTCTAAGAATATGCTCCTACATTACATTAACTTTAGTTCATGGGAATTTCATATTTTGCCATATTTTTTGTGAGCTGGCAACTATGGCAGAAAGTAGCAGTGTGCCACTCAGCAATGTACAGCTCTACTGGAATCTCTGCACCCAGAGATTTAGGGGCCGATTCACTAAATTCGAGTGAAGGATTCGAAGTAAAAAAACTTCGAATTTCGAAGTATTTTTTGGGCTACTTCAACCATCGAATGGGCTACTTCGACCTTCGACTACGACTTCGAATCGAAGGATTCGAACTAAAAATCATTTGACTATTCGACCATTCGATAGTCGAAGTACTGTCTCTTTAAAAAAAACTTCGACCCCCTACTTCGGCAGCTAAAAGCTACCGAAGTCAATGTTAGCCTATGGGGAAGGTCCCCATAGGCTTTCCTAAGTTTTTTTGATTGAAGGATATTCCTTCGATCGTTGGATTAAAATCCTTCGAATCGTTCGGTTCGAAGGATTTAATCGTTCGATCGCAGGAATAATCCTTCGATCGTACGATCGCAGTATTTGCGCTAAATCCTTCAACTGCGATATTCGAAGTCGAAGGATTTTAATTCCTAGTCGAATATCGAGGGTTAATTAACCCTCGATATTCGACCCATAGTGAATCAGCCCCTTAGTTTAGTTTTGTTAGTAATTTCATGGGAATGTATCAAGGATACCCCTGGGTACATTCTGCACAGTTTCAGCTGCATAAGTTGGAAGGTATGTATCAATAATGCAAGAACAATGCAAATGATTTATTTGCTAAAATAAAAACAAAATCTGTACAAACCTGCAGAAAGGAACTGAAAAGGCAATGTCTGTTCTCTTCTTGTAGTCACAGAGACCCAATGCTGTTTTCTGCTTCGATTTCTTCTTTCAGAAAAAAATAAACCTCCGCAGGTATTTTTTCTACAATATCAGAGGTAAATACCTTCCTCTTAACCCCGCCCACGCCGGATTAACCGGGTTACGTTGCTAAGTGTTATTGACAAGTGGTGAATTGTACAGACGGTGGGATAGAAAATTGGCTTTAGTTCCAGGTCATATTACAACATAGAGTAGATAAACATTAACCAAAGTCAATACAGACTGATTGAAACTCTGCAGGCTGATTGAGAGAATCTCCTCATCAAGAGCGAGACCATAAGGACCTCAAATACTTTTGTAGCTTTCAAAATTCCTGCCAAGTAGAAGTTGGGAAAACAAGGCCAACTTTTGGTCAACTTATGGTGGCCCACAACCTGAAACTTAAAAATAATGTCCTTAATCCTTCCCTATGAAACCATTACTTCAGCCTCAGTTCTAGGGTTTCTACACCCATAACAAGTTTTAGTCAACTAAAAGACACATCTAGGGGGTTATTTATCAAAGTCCGAATTTATCTCAATATTTTCTGAAAAAAACTCTGACAAAATCCGCACAGGTTTTTTATGCTTATTTATTAATACACTTTCCTGAAAATATTGGTTGCGGGAAAAAATCGTGAAAAATTAGATATTCACAATTTTTTTGGCTTTTTTATTTGATTTTCACTATTTTTTTGGATTTTTCCCCCGAAAACTCAGAATTTTGCCTAAAAACTTTGGGGTATTGCCAAAAAACCCAGCGCACACCAAAAAATCATTGAGACTTCTCCCATTGACTTATATACAACCTCAACAGGTCTGAGATGCTGGATTTTCTGATTCTGACTTTTCCATCCTTGTGTTTAAGAAATTCTGAAAAATTTGTGATTTTTTTAAAAGTCAGATTTTATATAAAAACACGCATTTTCCGTAATTTTTGCATTTGGAGTTTAGTAAATAACCCCCTTAGTGTTTTAGGACTTTACTTATGTCCTTCCCCACCCCAACAGGTATGGAGTTTGGAGAAGACTTCCATAGTGCCTAGAACTGGGGAAATGAAGAAACTGTTTTGATTGCAAAGGTGGGGCAAGGAGATTAACAAAAATAAAAGCATAATTTACACTTACAGTAAATAGAGAGTTTTGTTTTTTGTACACGTATGGGACCTGTTATCAAGAATGCTCGGCACCTGTGGTTTTCCAGTTAACGGATTATTCTGTAATTTGGATCTTCATGCCTTAAATCTACTAAAAATTTTTCCTTCAATAACGATTATTTATTCCTTCAATAACGATTATTATTACAGAGATTTTTTTTTAATTATTTGGATACAATCTATGGGGCACATTTAATAAAGTGTGAATTTTCTTCTCTTCTAACTTCATCAAAGTTAACCTAAATTCGCTAGGTCTATTTTCAAAACACATTTTCATGGTGAATTTTCTCCTGGCATAAATTTTCTGTGAAAATTCACCAGTATATTTTCTCAATACAATTGTAGTGGGAAAACTTCTCTAAATATTTTTTTTATGGAGAATTAACTTGGAGGGGGTGATGCAGATGAAGAGATTCAAAATAGGCTGCTCCATCTATAAAATGGTAGTCTGTAAGCCTGAAGCTGGAGAAATTTCTTTGGTCCACACTTTGGGGCACATTTACTTAGGGTCGAATATCGAGGGTTAATTAACCCTCGATATTCGACTGTCGAAGTTAAATCCTTCGACTTCGAATATCAAAGTCGAAGGATTTACCGCAATTCGTTAGATCGAATGAAAAATCGTTAGATCGAACGATTAAATACTTCAAATCGAACGATTCGAAAGATTTTAATCCATCGATCGAACGATTTTTCTTCGACCAGAAAATTGTTAGAAAGCCTATGGGAACCTTCCCCATAAGCCAACATTGCACCTCGGTAGGTTATACTTGCCGAAGTAGGGGGTCAAAGTCTTTTATAAAGAGACAATACTTCTGACTATCGAATGGTCGAATAGTCGAATAGTCGAATGATTTTTTCGAACGTTTTTTTAGTTCGATTCAAAGTCGTAGTCGTAGTTGAAGCCCAGTCCGACACTGTTGGTGCACAGGAAATTTTAAAAACTATTGTATCTCCTCAAATCCCCAGTGCTTCTGAACCAATGTGGGTGTGGTTAGGCAGCATGCCCCCCCCCCTAAAATTCTGCCTAGGCCCGGGCCTATTTGGCCTTTCCACAAATCCGGGCCTGGTGAGCAGTGCTGTCTGCATACTGCCATTGACAAAAAACGCTGGTTGTGGGAAAAGCAGAATTTTAGAAGCTGGTTAGGCAGGGCGCCATAACGGACCAATTAAGGGGCAACCATCCACAATCCAGGAGGGTATATGCTGTGGGTGAAGGGGTTGGCTGTGGAATTGATCCTTGGGTGGCGTTCTTGAATTTACCAAGTGCCTGAGGCACAGCATTTTCAGAGCAATAGACTAAACAGACACTACGGGGCAGATTTATTAAGGGTCGAATTTCGAAGTTAAAAATACTTCGAAATTCGACCCTCGAATTGAAATCCTTCGACTTCGAATATCGAAGTCGAAGGATTTAGCGCTAATCCTGCGATAGATCGATCGAAGGATTTTTCGTTCGATCGAACGATTAAATCCTTCGAATCGAACGATTCGAAGGATTTTAATCCAACGATCGAAGGAAAATCCTTCGATCAAAAAAAGGTTAGCAAACCTATGGGGACCTTCCCCATAGGCTAACATTGACTTCGGTAGGTTTTATCTGCCGAAGTAGGGGGTCGAAGTTTTTTTTAAAGGGAAAGTACTTCGACTATCGAATGGTTGAATAGTCGAACGATTTTTACTTCGATTCGTTCGATTTCGTTCGAATTCGAACGAATTTAACCAATTCGATGGTCGAAGTACCCAAAAAATACTTCGAAATTCGAATTTTTTTCATTCGAATCCTTCACTCGAAGTTAGTGAATCTGCCCCTACGTGTCGATTTGTTTGCTTATTGTCTGGGAGGGGATCTCATGCAGGTGAAGGATTTGTGGTGGTGGATTTGAGCCTGAGAAGGCTAATGATTTGATCTCCCAAACCAATTAACCATTACCTAGATATGCCTGCGCTGTGATATAATATACTGCATCAGGCAGGTCATACAAATTCCCCAGATAAGTCAGAACTGTCCCCAGATAAGTCATAACTGTCCACACTCCTGACCAATTCATTGCCTCTGGTCAATTTGTCTCCCTGTGACTAACCTTGTTTTTAATGCTGATTACTGGACACTTTTTTATTTTAATTGGTTATTAAAAGTTATGTTTTATTATCCTTCTATATAAGACTTTGGATGTAATAGATGGGAGGGTGCAGCAATATGGGTCAGTTCTTCTTCTTTCCTCTTTACTGTCTGCATACTGTAGTAGCAGTAACAAGGCAGTGTGTGTGGTGTGTGGTACCCTCTAGTTTGAGTATCATTTTGACAATCTGGGGAGGTCTGTACCCCACTTGCACTTGTGGCATTGGTATATGAGCCCTTATGAACTAGCCAGATATAAATAGTTGTTGGGAATACCAGATACATTTTCATATATTTATTAACTTTTTGAAGGTTTAAAAAAACAGGAGCATCTATAATTGATGGACTTGTGACACATAGTTCTCTTTAGTGTAACCCTGTTTCCCTTGGTATATTTGGAAAATAAAATCTTTGCGAGCACTCTAAGCTTATGTTGATGTGTTCCAATGAATCCCTACTATACCGGAACGATATCACTCCTGAGATTATAACCCGAGGGCCCTGAGATAACTGGTTAAACAACATTTTTTTGCATAAAGCATTCAGCACCAAATTGTGGGCTATATGGACTCCATCTGTGCAACAGAAAGCTGCAAACCTATTTATCAATTCCTATGGGGGAGTTGGAAATACAATCTTATTATTTGCTTTCCTCATAATCTCTGCACTTCATTCATCTCATGAACTTCACCCTTCAGCTTTCACCACCGTGCCTTACCCCTTCATTATCACATCATTTAATTCAAAAGCTTTATCAATAGTTAATGGGGATTTACACTGAAAGACAGCCACCTGCATGTTGGTTTAGCAGATCACGTACTGCCCAGGATTGTAAACCGATTGAGACCTCTCTGCTGACTCAAACGGTGATGTATTATTGATTGATGCAATTCCAAGTTGAGTTATTGTTATTATAATGCCAAGTTGAGGTATTATTGATTAGATTACTGTTTGATTTTTTTTGTTTTGTTTTGTGTACATGTAATAGTTTTACTTAATCTCATTAGTAATAAAGCGCGCTCAGTGTACTCGGTGTGGTTTGTGAATTATTTCCGAGAGACCCTTAGAACCTCATGTAAAACAGACACATTACTAAAACACTGGATGAGATATCATCACTTCTCAACCACCTTTGGTTTTCTTTTATGTATATAACAGAAGCTTCTACAAAAACTTATTGCAGTAGAAAAGAAATAACATTAAGCAGTATTTTTGTTATCATCGGGCTTTCTATTATTATCATTAACAGGTATTAAAAACACCAACATATTCCACAGCGTTGTACAATAAATGGGTGTATAGCTTAAACATACAAAAAAACATACAAAAACAACCAATACAAGAGGTAAAGAGGGCCCTGCCTACAAGAACTTGCAATCTATAAGGAGAAGGGAATTAAGACATAAGATGTTGGGATGGGCAATATTAGATGAGGGATGTGGCACTGAGCATTGCATTTAGCAGCATATAGTGCAAAGTCTATATATGAGGCAAAGCACACATATTATGGGGTGAAGGAGGAGAATTTAAGCCGGGGCCAGGGGTGAGATCAAGTTCATCACCAGAAGGAACCTGGAATGTTCTGCAGGAGGCTTGTAAAGAACAGGAAAAGTTCAATTTTAGCCAAATTCTCTCCAGCACAACTTCTTTTTCCTGATAGGAAGAAAAACACAACATTTTTTTTGTTATTCTAATATAAGCCATTTTGTATCTAGCTGCACCTCACTAAAGCTGGCCATGCATGGGCTGATAAAAGCTGCTTACCGAGCCCTTCTGCACTGATCGGCAGCATATCAACTAATGTATGGGACCTTGAGAAGGCCTACCCTTCCTTTATCTCTATTAAAAATACCATTAAATGAGGACCAGATTGGCTCATTGATGTGGTCCTACTCTGACAGGTCTCTATATGTCAATCCCAACCTCACATGTCCCCCCAACGTCATCATGTAAAGCCAACTTAATACTGAAAACATACCCAAACCACAGATGTGCCTTGGAAAAATCACTTTAACTCCCTGCTCTTTATTTTCATACATACAGGTTGATGTAAATACTGTGTGTATCCAAGGCTATTGTGTTTACAATTATTATATATAGTTTATACAGTATATGCGAGTGTATAGATAGGTCTTTATATGTATGTTCATATATGTGCACTTGGGTTAAATTATACACTGTATGTATACATAAATATAGTATGTATATGAGTGCTTGGGTTCATTTGGAGAGGTGATTTGATGGTCTTTTTTTTATTTAACCGTAGCTTTAAAACTTAATGGGCCCAACATATGTAGAGCTAATTACAACAATATTTTCCAACAATAATATAATTCCTATATAATTATGAGGCCCCATTCTTTACTGACAGTTTTTCTGATACATAATAAATATAGGAAATACAGCTTAAAATATAAGGTTCCCACCAATACACAATAAAAACTTCACAATGCAAAGTCTTGAATGTTGTTGTTGTGCTTAAATAGATATCCATTTCATAACAAGGTGTAACAATAGTATCTAGAACAATGCATAATAATTTGTTTTTCCGAGCTTACTTCTGTTGAATAGAAACAACCAGTGCTATTAGATTACCAGTTTAAGAAAAGCAATTACAGCTTAACAAAAAAAAGAGGGATGATATAACAGCAGCTCTGCTGAGCATTTTATTAATTTCTACTAGTCCTGGAGAAAACTCTGGAGCTGTTATTTTATTAACCTCAATATAGATAATACAGTACAGTTTTTTTTTTAGAAATGTGATTGTGGTTAAAGACAAAATGGAATATATAGGGAAGGTACTCTACCTGCTGAAAATGGCAACTCATTTGGTTTTCAAAGGTACTTTTGTCATACAGAAGAGATGTCAGCCATGGGATCACAAAGGTTCCCTGAAATGATTTCAGATGATAGAATATAAGCAATGAGAATAGATCAATACAACCAATAAAAAGCGTATTAATAACTTAGAAATGTCTCAGAATTTAGTGTTAGTTTATTTCATCTCTTGCAATTTCCATACATGATCTACCAAAGGCTAGTTTGCAGGATTTCTGGGTATCACTCACTTGGAATTGGGTTATAATGGAAGTGAAGTGGAAGTTCCATCTACTTGTAGGAGGCCATGAAGAATTCCATTATGATGGAAGCATTAAAATGGAAGTTTCACCACCATAAAGGAAGGGGTGGAGAAGGAATTGTATTATGATGGAAGCACTGAAGAGGAAGTTCCACCTCCTTGTAGGAGGCATGGAAGTAATTCCATTATGATAGAAGCATTGAAGTAGAAGTTCCACCACCATGAAGGAAGGGTCGTAGAAGAAGTTGTATTATGATGGAAGCATTGAAAAGGAAGTTCACCTCCTTTTAGGAGGAGCAGAAGGAATTCCATTATGATGGAAGCATTGAAGTAGAAGTTCCACCACCATGAAGAAAGGGGTGGAGAAGGAGTTGTATTATGATTGAAGCATTTAAGAGGGGTATCCCTCACTTGGAATTGGATTATAATGGAAGTGAAGTAGAAGTTCCATCTACTTGTAGGAGGCCAAGAAGAATTCCATTATGATGGAAGCATTAAAATGGAAGTTTCACCACCATAAAGGAAGGGGTGGAGAAGGAATTGTATTATGATGGAAGCACTGAAGAGGAAGTTCCACCTCCTTGTAGGAGGCATGGAAGTAATTCCATTATGATGGAAGCATTGAAGTAGAAGTTCCACCACCATGAAGGAAGGGTCGTAGAAGAAGTTGTATTATGATGGAAGCATTGAAAAGGAAGTTCACCTCCTTTTAGGAGGAGCAGAAGGAATTCCATTATGATGGAAGCATTGAAGTAGAAGTTCCACCACCATGAAGAAAGGGGTGGAGAAGGAATTGTATTATGATGGAAGCACTGAAGAGGAAGTTCCACCTCCTTGTAGGAGGCATGGAAGTAATTCCATTATGATGGAAGCATTGAAGTAGAAGTTCCACCACCATGAAGGAAGGGTCATAGAAGAAGTTGTATTATGATGGAAGCATTGAAAAGGAAGTTCACCTCCTTTTAGGAGGAGCAGAAGGAATTCCATTATGATGGAAGCATTGAAGTAGAAGTTCCACCACCATGAAGAAAGGGGTGGAGAAGGAGTTGTATTATGATTGAAGCATTTAAGAGGGGTATCCCTCACTTGGAATTGGGTTATAATGGAAGTGAAGTAGAAGTTCCATCTACTTGTAGGAGGCCAAGAAGAATTCCATTATGATGGAAGCATTAAAATGGAAGTTTCACCACCATAAAGGAAGGGGTGGAGAAGGAATTGTATTATGATGGAAGCACTGAAGAGGAAGTTCCACCTCCTTGTAGGAGGCATGGAAGTAATTCCATTATGATGGAAGCATTGTTCCACCATTGTTCCAGTAGAAGTTCCACCATCATGAAGGAAGGGTCGTAGAAGAAGTTGTATTATGATGGAAGCATTGAAAAGGAAGTTCACCTCCTTTTAGGAGGAGCAGAAGGAATTCCATTATGATGGAAGCATTGAAGTAGAAGTTCCACCACCATGAAGAAAGGGGTGGATCACTTGGAATTGGGTTATAATGGAAGTGAAGTAGAAGTTCCATCTACTTGTAGGAGGCCAAGAAGAATTCCATTATGATGGAAGCATTGACATGGAAGTTTCACCACCATAAAGGAAGGGGTGGAGAAGGAATTGTATTATGATGGAAGTTCCACCTCCTTGTAGGAGGCATGGAAGTAATTCCATTATGATGGAAGCATTGAAATAGAAGTTCCACCACCATGAATGAAGGGTCATAGAAGAAGTTATATTATGATGGAAGCATTGAAAAGGAAGTTCCACCTCCTTTTAGGAGGAGCAGAAGGAATTCCATTATGATGGAAGCATTGAAGTAGAAGTTCCACCACCATGAAGAAAGGGTGGAGAAGGAGTTGTATTATGATGGAAACATTTAAGAGGAAGCTCCACCTCCTTGTAGGAGGCATGGAAGAAATTCCATTATGATGGAAGCATTAAAGTAGAAGTTCCACCACCATATAGGAAGGCGTGCAGAAGGAGTTGTATTATGATGGAAGCGTTGAAGAGTAAGTTCCACCTCCTTGTAGGAGGATAAGAAGAATTCCATTATGATGGAAGCATTGAAATGGAAGTTTCACCACCATGAAAGAAGGGGTGGAGAAGGAGTTGTATTATGATGGAAGCATTGAAGAGGAAATTCCACCTCCTTGTAGGAGGCGTGGAAGGAATTCCATTATGATTAGTGATGGGCGAATTTATTCGCCAGGCGCGAATTCGCGGCGAATTTGCGCGATTCGCCGCCAGCGAATAAATTCGCGAAACTCCCGCGAAAATTCGCGGGAAAAAATTCGCCCGCGTCAAAATTTTTTTTTTCGAGAAACGGACGCCGGCGCCCGTTTTTGACGCCGGCGTCCGTTTTTCGAAAAAAAATTCGCGCCTGGCGAAAAACGGCGGAAAACGGGCGCCGGCGTCAAAAACGGGCGCCGGCGTCAAAAACGAGACGCCAGTGCCGTTTCGCGAATTTTTCGCCGTTTCGCGAATTTCGCGCGAAATTCGCGAATTTTTCGGCGAAGCGAAACGGCGCAAATTCGCCCATCACTAATTATGATGGAAACATTGAAGTAGAAGTTCCAACACAATGAAGGAAGGGGTGCAGAGGAATATCAAAAAACTGGAATTTTCACGGAAAACACAACTCGAACGTTAATAAATCTGCTCTATAGTATCAGTATGTCCCCGCTAAATGTCATTTTAGATCTATGAAATATAAAAGGCCTAATTCTAGCGGTTTTAGAGATTTTTTTAAACTGCTACTAAACTCACTTTCTCTAAAACCACGAATGTCGTAAAATTTATTTTAAAAATCCGAACCGAAAAATCATGAATGGCAAAAGAAGTCACAAAAACTGTAACTGTTTCGTATTGTCACACAACAGCCAGCGTTAAAAAATATGCAAAAACCCTCTAAAACCTCAAATCACAGAGAGATCTTCCAGTTGTTGTAAAGGACATCTGCCATTGATGATTTTGACAGGTTTTAGCTGGAGTATTTTTGTATTTGGAATTCTTGCAGTTTTGTCAAATAATGAATCCTGAAAACAAAATCCTCTTTTTTTCATGCAACTTTTTCAGATTTTTGGCATCCCAGATTTGAAATGGTTATGGCTTAATAAATCGGCCCCTTAGAGTTTGGTTTGGCTGATTTAAAGCACATGGGCATGTATCATGAGTTTAAGCTGTCCGTTCTACCTGCCTGCTGATTGGTTGGATTTATTATTATTATTAGCATTTATTTATATAGCGCCAGCATATTTTGAAGCGCTGTAAATTAAATGTGTTTATACAACTAAATCACATTAATTACATACTGTACATAGAACATATGGAGTTACATACATCACAACCAATACAGGTACAAGATTTTGTGTGGATCAGCCATTTGTATGGGAACCATTAGGGTCGCCACCTGGCGGATACAATTAATAGTTAATGAAGATGTTATTAAAGGAATGGTTCACCTTTAAGTTAACTTTTAGTATGTTATAGAATGGCCAATTTCAAGCAGCTGGTCTTCATTAATTATTTTTTTTATAGTTTTTATGTATTTGTCATTTTCTTTTGACTCCAGCTTCAAATGGGGGTCACTGACCCTATCTAAAAAAACAAATGCTCTGTAAGGCTACAAATGTATTGTTTTTGCTTTTTATTTTTATTACTCATCTTTCTATTCAGCCCTCTCCTATTCATATTCCAGTCTCTTATTCAAATTAATGCATGGTTGCTAAGGTAATGTGGACCCTAGCAACGAGACTGCTGAAATTTCAAACTGGAGAGCTGCTGAATTAAAAGCTAAATAACTCAAAAACCACAAATTATAAAAAATGAAAACCAATTGCAATTGTCTCAGAATATCACTCTACATCATACTAACAGTTATCTTAAAAGTGAACAGCCCCTTTAAAATGGAAAAATAACTATAAATATATGAATGCCTTGGGATTATCCTAGATTCTGCCCTGTCATTCACTCCTCATATCCAGTCACTTATTAAATCATGTCACTTCCACCTAAGGAACATATCCAAAATATGATCATTTATAACCCAAGATGCTGCCAAAATTCTTATTCACTCTCTCATCTTATCACGTCTAGACTACTGTAACTCTCTTTTAATTGGCCTCCCCCTCCAGAGACTGTCACCTCTCCAGTCCATAATGAACACTGCTGTGAGGCTCATACACCTCAGCAACCGCTCCTCCTCTGCCTCGCCATTCTGTCAATCCCTGCACTGGCTTCCGCTACCTTTCAGAATCAAATTCAAATTAATGACACTGACTTTCAAAGCACTTCATAACTCTGCCCTACCCTACATATCTGAACTCATCTCTATATACTCACCCACTCGCTTACTACGCTCCTCTACTGACCTGCTACTCAACTCTTCTCTCATTACCTCCTCACATGCTCGCATTTAAGACTTTGCAAGGGCTGCACCCCTCCTCTGGAACTCTCTCCTACGGTCTGTCCGACTTTCTCCCAACCTTTCTGCTTTCAAGAAATCTCTTAAAATGCACTTCTTTCGAGAAGCCTACCCTCACTCTGCTTAACTACCAAACGCAACACCAACATACAGTACCACATTTCTCACCCACTTAATTTGATCTTGCCCACTCCCACACATTGTGTATTACTCCCTTCCCTTTAGACTGTATGCCTATGCATAGGGCCTTCCTCACCTTTTGTACCGGTATTGATTGTGATGTATGTAACTCCATATGTTCTATGTATAGAATTCATGTGACTTAGTTGTATAATCACATTTACTTTACAGTGCTACGCAATATGTTTGCGCTATATAAATACATGTTAATAATAATAATAATAATAATGAATGGTGATGTTTGTCCAAGAAACAGTCGCATATTCAGAGCTGCAGGCATCATATGTGATCCTTATAATCATCCACTAACCATGTGATTATAAAGTGGATAATGTACCCCCTACTGTAATTTATAAAGATATTATGTTACTGAGGAGGCCGAGTGCTTTTATACAGGTCACATAACTCCGAGGTGACTTCTAATATCTTTATAAATTATAGCAGGGGGTACATTATGTATTATAATCTACAATTTCTAGGTCCAGTGTCGTGATTCCTGAAGATGTCTGGCTTTGCTTTATGAACTACAAAATTAGTCTGTTTTGCTTCTGTCCCAATTGTAGTTGAATTCCTAGTTTTTTTCTCCCCTTGCCTTCTTGTCTGCCATGGGTAACATCATAGGAGAAAGGCCAGGGAAGGAGGGAGATTGAAGGTGGGAGGGGGAACGAGAGAGAGAGAGAGAGAGAGAGAGAGAGAGAGAGAGAGAGAGAGAGAGAGAGGAGGAGGGAGATTGAAGGTGGGAGGGGGAACGAGAGAGAGAGAGAGAGAGAGAGAGAGAGAGAGAGAGAGAGAGAGAGAGAGAGAGAGAGAGAGAGAGGTTATGCAAAAACTGGGAGGGTCGGTGGAAAAGAGGGGAGGCAAGAACAGAGAGAGACCATGTGAGGGGAAGGGAGATCGGAGAAGGGGCCTAGACAGAGTGAAAATGGAGAGGCAGGTATTGAAACTTGAGACGGAGTGTGAGAGAGATAATGGGAAGAGGAAAGGGAGAGCAGATATGGATGTGCGCGGGGGGGGGGGTGAGACATGACTGAGACCGAAGCAATGAGGGGGCAGTATCTGAGGAGTGACAAAGGTTCCCTTCCTAGGTGATAGAGGGCTTAGTTGTGTTCGCTTCCATCTATTCTGCGAGATCCCCTCTATCCCAAAACCAAGCGTATATATGTTCCCAGAGGGATATATATAAGAGAAGAGATCAGCGCCTGTGGCAACAGAAATTAAAAACAAGCATAGCGTAGTACGTTCCAAATAGGTAATATCACCCTGTGCATGCACTTGGTATTAAGTCCGTGTTTTCTCCCCTTTTTCCCTTAGATAGCTGTTAGTGGGGGGGGGGGGGTGATAGGGTAACAATAGAGGTGATAGGAAGATGATGGCTTCCCTGCGAAGAGTTAAATATACTCCAGGAGTGCTTCCACCTTCTATAAAAATGCCTACTTACAAACCACAGCAGTGGTGTTATGCATGTAACAGAAAGCTCTTTTCTGGTCCCTCCTTTGGGTCACGATATTCCTTCCAGGTTCCAATGCCAGAGATAAAAACCAGTGATAGTGTAATACCGTTTTATTAAAAACAACTTAAAATCAATTAAAAATTACACTCACATTTACCCTGACAGGGTTTTGCGCATTCAGTCCAATAAAAAGTCCATATGGGGTTGCGAGTAGTAGTTCTGCTTACTCACTGCCAGACTCCCTCGTGGTGCCTTGCTTCTGGGCTCTGGTGTCCCCCAAATTGTGCCTAACGCGTTTCGCTGTACGTGGTCAGCTTCCTCAGAGGCGTAGTTTCCATTAATGTTTGCTCTGCTGCTTTTTAAAACTCATTCTGGCGCGCTCGCCTGGTTTCCGCCGTCACTTCCGGTTTATGCGTTCCAATTGATGCGTTCCAGCGCATTCACTTCCTGTTTGGCGCATGAAATCCCCGGTTTTCCTTCTTTCAGTGTATTACAGTAGGGACAGCCTCTCTCCCCTTAATACTACATACAATTTAAACTTCAATGGCCTCACATCCTATCCACTTGTTTGTAGCCTATTCAATACAACAAATATACATGTGCAGGGGTACATGCTTTTTTAACAACATATACATACAATGAGTTACGGGGGATCATGGGAAATGTAGTTTTCCCTTATTTTTTGTAAAGACAATGTTTTAAATTAACAAATTCTTTTCTTATATTCCATATATATAGTTACCTTGTGCTATTCCTTTATCTTTCTATTTCCTATCTGTGTGGAAAAAAACTTTACAGCTATTGCCTTGTGATGTGTCCATAAGTAAAGCTGAATTGTGTTTTGTGTTTTATAAAAAGGCTCTTAGGTTTATATCTATATTTAACCCCTGTGGTATAAAGTGTGCATTTTATAAATCCATCTGCTTTCTTCTTGTAATGTTTTCTTTGTTAAATCCCCTCCTCTCCATTCTTTCTGTACTATACTTATACCCCAAAATTTTAAATCTTTGGCTTTCTGATTGTGATAATCTTTAAAGTGTTTTGACACACTGTGATTCGTGATTCCCTTCTCTATATTTCTTACGTGTTCATTAATTCTTTCCCTTAATTTCCTATTGGTTTTCCCAATGTATTGGAGGCCACAAGGACATTCTAGGCAGTATATCACATTTTGTGTTGTGCATTTAATGCACTGTTCAATATTATATTGCTTTTTTGTAACATTTGATGTAAATTGCGTCCCTTTCCTTCCGTACCTACAGGCTTTGCAAAGTGCACAGGGAAAAAAACCTTTCCATTCATCTTTTTGCTTTTTGGTTTGTGTTCTCTCTGTGGGGATGAAGTTACGCACTATCATTTGGCCTAGGTTGTTTGCTCTTTTGTATATGACTTTGGGTTTTTGAGGAATTTTTCCTTTTAGGAGTTCATCTCCTTCTAGGATATTCCAGTGTCGATTCAAAATCTTTTTTATTTCTTGGGCCCCTGGGGTATATGAAGTAATAAATGATAGGCCCAGTTGTTCATTGGTTGTTTCCTTTTTTATCTTTTCTTTTATTAAGTCTGCTCTATCTATTTCTTTTACTCGTTTCCTTGCATTTTGGATGATTTTATTTTTATACCCTCTTTGTTTGAACCGCTCTGACACATGGTTCAGTTGGGTTTCTAACTCTATTGGGCTAGAACAATTTTTCTTTAAGCGGCAAAATTGTCCATATGGGATGTTTTTTAGCCATATAGGGTTATGATTGCTAGTGCTTAATACATAATTGCAGACATCCACCTTCTTAAAATAGGTTTTAAAATCTAAGAAGTCATTATTTTTGTTCTTTCTTATTTCTAGGTCTAAGAAATTTATTGTTTCCTGGCTGTAAGTGGAGGTGAATTCCAGATTCTGATCATTTTTATTTAAATCATTGACAAATTTTAGCATTTCTGCTTCAGTTCCCTGCCACAAAAAGACTATGTCATCTATGAAGCGTCGCCATAGGACGAGATCGCCCCCAAGCTTAGGTGTTATATTATGTTGCTCCCAGTATCCCAGGAACAAATTTGCATAGCTGGGGGCGAATCTCGTTCCCATGGCGGTGCCCCACACCTGCAAATAATACTTATCCTCGAACCAAAAATAGTTATGGTTTAATATATATGTAATAGCCTCTATTATGAATTCCTTTTGATTTGTTGGCATGGATTGGTCTTTTTCCAAATAGTGTGATACTGCTCTTATTCCCAATTCATGTTGAATTGAAGTGTACAATGATTTGACATCCAAGGTGCACAAAAAGGTTTCTTGCTTTAATTTTACTTTTTGTAAGTCTCTGATTACTTGAGTTGAATCTTTTAAATAGCTGGGCAGGCTAACTACATAATTTTGTAGTATTTTATCTACATATTCTGACATATTGCATGAAATTGAATTGATACCAGACACAATCGGTCTGCCTGGCGGATTTTTTATATCTTTGTGTATTTTCGGCAGACAGTAGAGAACCGGGATCTTGGGGTTTTTCATATATAGATATTCCTTCTCCTTCTGATCCAGGATCTCTTCTTGTGCTGCCTTATCAATTAATGTTTTTATTTTTTTGTTGAAAGTATCTGTGGGGTCCCCCGGTAGTAGTCGGTATGTGTTATTATCTGTGATTAGATTTAGACACATTGTTTTATAATTTCCTGTGTCCATCACTACCAAACCGCCCCCCTTGTCCGCCGGCTTGATAGTGATGTTACTGTTATCCTGTAGTCCCTTTAGGGCTTCTTTTTCTTTTTTTGTAATGTTATGTTTCATTGGTTTTTTTGCCCACTTTTTTTGCAGCCTATTTAGATCTTTTTTTACCAACTCTTCATACATTTGGATATAGGGGCCCTTTTCATCTTTTGGGATGTATTCTGACTTCCTTTTTAAACCTGTATGGTAGTATCGGGGTTCTTCTTGTATGTTTTGTGTAAGGGGGTTTCTATTTATAATCTCACTGTTTTTGAAGGCTCTCTTCAATCTCAGTTTTCTAATATGTTTTTCTGCATCCACGAATAGGTCAAACCCATTAAGCCGATTCGTGGGTGCAAACGTTAGTCCCTTACTCAATACATTCTGTTCAGAATCTGATAATTTTGTACTGCTTAAATTAAATATTCCTAATGGTTTTCCTTCCTTGCTTCCTTTCTTGAATTTTTTTGATTTGGTGCCCCCCTTCTTTCCTCTCCTCCTTGTCTCGGCCTCCATATTTCCCTTTCTTGATAAATTTGTGTTCCCCACTCCTCTAGATCCTCCCCCCTCCTGAATCTCTGTATTTCCCATGAATTTCCCCGGTGTCTGTCCTTTCCCATCCCCCATATTTCTTGTGGTTGTCTGTGATTCTGTTCCTTCCTTAGTGTCTGGTTTTTCCTCTCCCAAGGTGCTTGTGCATTCGGGTGTGTTTTTCTTTTTGTAACTAATTCCCACTTCCCTTGATTTTGTGACGTCCCTTTCTTTTCTTTGTTTTCTTTCCCCATTGTGCCATTTTCGTTGTGATATAATTTGTTCTTGGTGTCTCTCTCTCTGGTGTATCCTAAAAAATGTTTCTCCCTAGGTGTTTGGTTCACCCTTCTTGTGTCTCTTTCTACATCAATGCCTCCTTTTTGTGACCATACCCTTATTTGTCCACTATTATAGTCCTGCATTTGAACACGTAAGAAATATAGAGAAGGGAATCACGAATCACAGTGTGTCAAAACACTTTAAAGATTATCACAATCAGAAAGCCAAAGATTTAAAATTTTGGGGTATAAGTATAGTACAGAAAGAATGGAGAGGAGGGGATTTAACAAAGAAAACATTACAAGAAGAAAGCAGATGGATTTATAAAATGCACACTTTTATACCACAGGGGTTAAATATAGATATAAACCTAAGAGCCTTTTTATAAACACAAAACACAATTCAGCTTTACTTATGGACACATCACAAGGCAATAGCTGTAAAGTTTTTTCCACACAGATAGGAAATAGAAAGATAAAGGAATAGCACAAGGTAACTATATATATGGAATATAAGAAAAGAATTTGTTAATTTAAAACATTGTCTTTACAAAAAATAAGGGAAAACTACATTTCCCATGATCCCCCGTAACTCATTGTATGTATATGTTGTTAAAAAAGCATGTACCCCTGCACATGTATATTTGTTGTATTGAATAGGCTACAAACAAGTGGATAGGATGTGAGGCCATTGAAGTTTAAATTGTATGTAGTATTAAGGGGAGAGAGGCTGTCCCTACTGTAATACACTGAAAGAAGGAAAACCGGGGATTTCATGCGCCAAACAGGAAGTGAATGCGCTGGAACGCATCAATTGGAACGCATAAACCGGAAGTGACGGCGGAAACCAGGCGAGCGCGCCAGAATGAGTTTTAAAAAGCAGCAGAGCAAACATTAATGGAAACTACGCCTCTGAGGAAGCTGACCACGTACAGCGAAACGCGTTAGGCACAATTTGGGGGACACCAGAGCCCAGAAGCAAGGCACCACGAGGGAGTCTGGCAGTGAGTAAGCAGAACTACTACTCGCAACCCCATATGGACTTTTTATTGGACTGAATGCGCAAAACCCTGTCAGGGTAAATGTGAGTGTAATTTTTAATTGATTTTAAGTTGTTTTTAATAAAACGGTATTACACTATCACTGGTTTTTATCTCTGGCATTGGAACCTGGAAGGAATATCGTGACCCAAAGGAGGGACCAGAAAAGAGCTTTCTGTTACATGCATAACACCACTGCTGTGGTTTGTAAGTAGGCATTTTTATAGAAGGTGGAAGCACTCCTGGAGTATATTTAACTCTTCGCAGGGAAGCCATCATCTTCCTATCACCTCTATTGTTACCCTATCACCCCCCCCCCCACTAACAGCTATCTAAGGGAAAAAGGGGAGAAAACACGGACTTAATACCAAGTGCATGCACAGGGTGATATTACCTATTTGGAACGTACTACGCTATGCTTGTTTTTAATTTCTGTTGCCACAGGCGCTGATCTCTTCTCTTATATATATCCCTCTGGGAACATATATACGCTTGGTTTTGGATTTACATACAGTTGAGAGACTGTGAAGGGGTCGGCAAGAAATTATCTAAAAGACTGACATTTTTTATTGGCTGCATTTGTAAGCTGTATATTGTTTTTATCTGTTTTTACCCCTCTATCCCAGCCTATCCCAAATGTGCCCAGGAACAACCTCTGCGCTGATCATTCCCCCGATTATTTTCTTTTGGAGCACAAGCCTTTCTGCTGCTGCACTTAGAGAGCCTGCCCTGCCTGCGTTGCCATTGCATTAGAAGCAGCAGCAGGGCTATTTGGCAGCTCGAGCACATGTCACTCAGCACTAAACAAGCGCGCTGCTCCTAACAGGAGGGGGAGGGAATAGGCGCCATATAAGGTCAAAACTCCGCCTTCTTAGACATCACGTCTGACAGCGCATCTCCCCGGGGCATAGAGTTTTGCCTCCCAGGAAAGGAGGAGCGTTCCATGCTGCTTGTGCTGCGTAAGTAACATTTAATCCTGGCAGTCAGGTGGGAGGGGGGCAAGAGCGGAGGTAAAGCTGTAGGGAGACGGAAGTACTGAGCAGCGTGGCGGAAGTGCTGACTCAAATAATGCGCCGTTTTATAAGGATATAATTTACAGTCTGGTCCCATAGGGAAATGACCAGACTGTAGATTATATACAAAGATATACAAAAATTACTTTTTGCGATTGGGTGTTGGGGACCTAGACAATTTTGACGTACAGGGCCTGTGATTTCTGATGGTGGACTTAATCCTTGTGTGTTTCCTGTAAAACTCAGCCTGCAGCCTTGTGCCTTTATATGGTCACAGAACAACCCCTCAGTGACTTCTAATATCCTTATCATTTACAGTAGGGGGTACATTATCCCTTATAATACATGAGTGATACTCAGAGTTCCCTGTATAACTCAGCCTGCAGCCTTGTGCCTTTATATGGTCACAGAACAACCCCCCAGTGACTTCTAATATCCTTATCATTTACAGTAGGGGTACATTATCCCTTATAATACATGAGTGATACTCATAGTTCCCTGTATAACTCAGCCTGCAGCCTTGTGCCTTTATATGGTCACAGAACAACCCCCCAGTGACTTCTAATATCCTTATCATTTACAGTAGGGGTACATTATCCCTTATAATACATGAGTGATACTCATAGTTCCCTGTATAACTCAGCCTGCAGCCTTGTGCCTTTATATGGTCACAGAACAACCCCCCAGTGACTTCTAATATCCTTATCATTTACAGTAGGGGTACATTATCCCTTATAATACATGAGTGATACTCATAGTTCCCTGTATAACTCAGCCTGCAGCCTTGTGCCTTTATATGGTCACAGAACAACCCCCCAGTGACTTCTAATATCCTTATCATTTACAGTAGGGGTACATTATCCCTTATAATACATGAGTGATACTCAGAGTTCCCTGTATAACTCAGCCTGCGGCCTTGTGCCTTTATATGGTCGCAGAACCCCTCAGTGGGGCTCATTTATCAACACTGGGCAAATTTGCCCATGGGCTGTTACCTATAGCAACCAATCAGATTGCTGCATTCATTGTTCTTCTTGCAGCTGGCTTTAAAAAGCTAATCACTGATTGGTTGCTATAGGTAACAGCCCATGCTCAAATTTGCCAAGTGTTGATAAATGAGCCCCAGTGACTTCTAATATCCTTATAATTTACAGTAGGGGGTACATTATCTCTTATAATACATGAGTGATACTCAGAGTTCCCTGTATAACTCAGCCTGCAGCCTTGTGTCTTTATATGGTCACAGAACTCCTCAGTGACTTCTAATATCCTTATCATTTACAGTAGGGGGTACATTATCCCTTATAATACACGAGTGATACTCAGAGTTCCCTGTATAACTCAGCCTGCAGCCTTGTGCCTTTATATGGTCACAGAACCCCTCAGTGACTTCTAATATCCTTATTATTTACCGTAGGGGGTACATTATCCCTTATAATACATGAGTGATACTCAGAGTTCCCTGTATAACTCAGCCTGCAGCCTTGTGCCTTTATACGGTCACAGAACAACCCCTCAGTGACTTCTAATATCCTTATCATTTACAGTAGGGGGTACATTATCCCTTATAATACATGAGTGATACTCAGAGTTCCTTGTATAACTCAGCCTGCAGCCTTGTGCCTTTATATATTTATGCAACTACTCTGTTTCTTTACATATACTTTTATTTTAAAATAAGGTGCACTTTATTTTCTATATATATTTTATATGTTTATGTTCCCATGGGGAAGTAAATATATGTTAAGCCCCTTAAGATTTGATAGTTTCCCCTGTACCCTTTTCTAATATATCAGGTAAGAAGGAGACTGTAGTGTATTTGTCTGTGACTTTACCACTGGAGTAATATAGAGGGCGCTGTGCTTCACCTGCAGCAGTTTCTCTCCAGTGCCTGTTTTGTAATGTCTCTCTCCCTCTCTCTCTCTCTTGCACAGCATGGTTGCACCCTGATGTTTGATGTTTTAAGTTATATGTTCATTGCTAAATAAACACAGAGAAAGTTGCTGTTAATGCGTCATCTGTTTCTGCAGCCTTAGTATCACATACAGAACACTGAAAGGCTGAACAGTGAACACAACAAACACACTCATTACTCACACGGTGGCAGTTATTTTCCTTAGGTAATTGAGTGACATAAAAAACGTGCTGAGTTGGAGGGACGCACCTATACTTGGCTGGATGTTTAGTCAAATTACAGTGTAGAAGATATTCTATTTATCTGCAAAATATATAGACATTTCCATTTGTGTAGATTTCTTAGATTAAGACATAAATTTTTATGTGGTGTTCTCTATAGGGGTCAATTTACTTACATAAAAGAAAACATTTTTTTACATACTAGATAATTAGAAGTGCTGCATCTGGTAAAATACAGTACATTGTATGATGTTGTCTAAGTGGACCCCTTAAAATAACATTATACAAGTATGGGACCTGTTATCCAGAATGCTTGGGAACTGGGGTTTTCCGGATAATGGATCTTTTCATAATTCGGATCTTCATACCTTAAGTCTACTAGAAAACCATATAAACATTAAATACACCTAATAGGCTGGTTTTGCTTCCAATAAGGATTAATTATATCTTAGTTGGGATCAAGTACAAGCGACTGTTTTATTATTAGACAGAAAAAGGAAATCATTTTAAAAAATGTGGATTAATTGGATAAAATTGAGTCTATAGGAGATGGCCTTTAGAGATGTCGCGAACTGTTCGCCGGCGAACTTGTTCGCGCGAACATCGGGTGTTCGCGCTCGCCGGAAGTTCGCGAACATCGCGCGACGTTCGCCATTTTGGGTTCGCCATTGTTGGCGCTTTTTTTTGCCCTCTCACCCCAGACCAGCAGGTACATGGCAGCCAATCAGGAAGCTCTCCCCTGGACCACTCCCCTTCCCTATAAAAACCGAAGCCCTGCAGCGTTTTTTCACTCTGCCTGTGTGTGCTGAAGAGATAGTGTAGGGAGAGAGCTGCTGCCTGTTAGTGATTTCAGGGACAGTTGAAAGTTTGCTGGCTAGTAATCGTTTTGATACTGCTCTGTTATTGGAGGGACAGAAGTCTGCAGGGGTTTGAGGGACATTTAAGCTTAGGTAGCTTTGCTGGCTAGTAATCTACCTTCTACTGCAGTGCTCTGTATGTAGCTGCAGTGGGCAGCTGTCCTGCTTCTGATCTCATCTGCTGACTGCTGCAATAACAGTAGTCCTTGTAAGGACTGCTTTTATTTATTTTTTTGTTGTTTTACTACTACTACTACTACTACTATAAGAGCCCAGTGCTATTAGTCTAGCAGTGTTGGGGAGTGGGACTGGTGTGCTAATCTGCTGCTCCTAGTAGTTCAGCAGCACCAACTTTAATTTTTTTTTTTTAATATTCATTTTTTTTTATTTTACTTTTTTTTATTTTACTACCGCTGTAGTAGTGTATAAGTTGACCTTTTAGGCATTATTTGCCCTGTAGGCATTATTTGCACACTGTTTTCTTCAACCCGCCATCTAGATGTGTGACCTTGTTCACATTCTGTCTAAATATCCATAATATTACCGTCTCCAGAAAAAACACCGGAGTGACTTTTTTCAAGCAGCCATAATATATTTTACGTAATCCGTATCCACCGCTGTAGTAGTGTATACGTTGACCTTGTAGGCATTATTTGCACACTGTTTTCTTCAACCCGCCATCTAGCTGTGTGACCTTGTTCACATTCTGTCTAAATATCCATAATATTACCGTCTCCAGAAAAAACACCGGAGTGACTTTTTTCAAGCAGCCATAATATATTTTACGTAATCCGTATCCACCGCTGTAGTAGTGTATACGTTGACCTTGTAGGCATTATTTGCACACTGTTTTCTTCAACCCGCCATCTAGCTGTGTGACCTTGTTCACATTCTGTCTAAATATCCATAATATTACCGTCTCCAGAAAAAACACCGGAGTGACTTTTTTCAAGCAGCCATAATATATTTTACGTAATCCGTATCCACCGCTGTAGTAGTGTATACGTTGACCTTGTAGGCATTATTTGCACACTGTTTTCTTCAACCCGCCATCTAGCTGTGTGACCTTGTTCACATTCTGTCTAAATATCCATAATATTACCGTCTCCAGAAAAAACACCGGAGTGACTTTTTTCAAGCAGCCATAATATATTTTACGTAATCCGTATCCACCGCTGTAGTAGTGTATACGTTGACCTTGTAGGCATTATTTGCACACTGTTTTCTTCAACCCGCCATCTAGCTGTGTGACCTTGTTCACATTCTGTCTAAATATCCATAATATTACCGTCTCCAGAAAAAACACCGGAGTGACTTTTTTCAAGCAGCCATAATATATTTTACGTAATCCGTATCCACCGCTGTAGTAGTGTATACGTTGACCTTGTAGGCATTATTTGCACACTGTTTTCTTCAACCCGCCATCTAGCTGTGTGACCTTGTTCACATTCTGTCTAAATATCCATAATATTACCGTCTCTAGAAAAACCACTTGAGTTACTTTTTTTCAAGCAGCATTCATATATTTTACGTAATCCGTATCCACCGCTGTAGTAGTGTATACGTTGACCTTGTAGGCATTATTTGCACACTGTTTTCTTCAACCCGCCATCTAGCTGTGTGACCTTGTTCACATTCTGTCTAAATATCCATAATATTATCGTCTCTAGAAAAACCACTTGAGTTACTTTTTTTCAAGCAGCATTCATATATTTTACGTAATCCGTATCCACCGCTGTAGTAGTGTATACGTTGACCTTGTAGGCATTATTTGCACACTGTTTTCTTCAACCCGCCATCTAGCTGTGTGACCTTGTTCACATTCTGTCTAAATATCCATAATATTACCGTCTCCAGAAAAAACACCGGAGTGACTTTTTTCAAGCAGCCATAATATATTTTACGTAATCCGTATCCACCGCTGTAGTAGTGTATACGTTGACCTTGTAGGCATTATTTGCACACTGTTTTCTTCAACCCGCCATCTAGCTGTGTGTATTATCGTTTCCAGAAAAACCAACTGAGTTTTTGTTGTTGTTGTTGTTTTTTTAAAAATAATGCCAGGCAAAGGCAGGCCGCCACGCAGAGGCCGTGCTAGGGGCCGTGCTGCTATGCAATCCTGTGGCCCTAGCAAATTGCCCAGTTTTAAAAAGCCAATGACCCTGAACTCCCAAAATGCTGAAGAGGTAGTTGACTGGCTTACACAGCACACCCCATCCTCTACCGTTTCTAACTTTACCACAACATCCTCCTCATCCTCCACTGCTATGGCCACCCCACGTAACACTTCCTCCACCACCGGTGCCCCTTCTTCACTGGGGTCAGAGGAGTTATTTTCCCATGAGTTTCTTGAACTGAGTAATGCGCAACCATTATTGCCAGAAGAAGATGAAGGAGATGAGGACCTTACACCAGATTTAATTCTGGCAGAGAACACGATAGAGATGGACATAATGAGTGATGAGGAGGAGGTCCCCGCTGCTGCTTCCTTCTGTGATGTGTCAGAAGAAATTGATGCATCTGAGGAGAATGATGATGAGGAGATTGATGTTTTGTGGGTGCCTAGTAGAAGAGAGCAAGAGGAGGGTAGTTCAGATGGAGAGACGGAGAGTCAGAGAGGCAGTAGGAGAATAAGACTTAGAAGAAGCAGGGAGGACAGCCCGCAGGGATCAGTAGGGCAACAACATGTATCGGCATCTGTGTTCAGCCGGCCAACGCACCCGCCATTGCCGCCAATACCGCCAACTCCGCCAACTTCTACTGTTACCGCCAGATCGCACACTTCCAAAAAGTCAGCAGTGTGGGATTTTTTAATGTGTGTGCCTCTGACAAAAGCATTGTAATTTGCAATGAGTGCAGTCAGAAACTGAGCCTTGGTAAGCCCAACAGCCACATAGGTACAACTTCTATGCGAAGGCACATGAGCGGCAAGCACAAAGCACTTTGGGAGCAACACCTCAAAGGCAACAGGCAAACTAAAAGCCACACTCCTTCTGGTCCAGCATCTTACTGCTCTACCTCTGCTCTCCTTGACCCGTCTGAACCACCCTCCACTCCGCCTTCCACCTTGACCACCTGTTCCCATTCCCAGTCATCTGCCACCAGCCAAGTTTCTGTGAAGGCCATGTTTGAGCGTAAGAAGCCAATGTCTGACTGTCACCCCCTTGCCCGGCGTCTGACAGCTGGCTTGTCTGCACTCTTAGCCCGCCAGCTTTTACCATACCAGCTGGTGGACTCTGAGGCCTTCCGCAAATTTGTAGCAATTGGGACACCGCAGTGGAAGGTACCCAGCCGCAATTTTTTTTCTAAAAAGGGAATACCACACCTGTACCAACATGTGCAGAGCCAAGTTACCGCATCTCTGTCACTTAGTGTTGGGCCAAAGGTCCATATGACTACTGACGCATGGTCCTCCAAGCATGGTCAGGGCAGGTATGTCACCTAGGTATGTCACTGCCCACTGGGTGAACTTGGTAATGGCTGGGAAGCAGGGAATGGGTAGCTCAACAACAACAGTGGAGTTGGTGTCACCGCCACGGATTGCACGCGGTTCTGCCACCACCTCTACTCCTCCATCGCTCTCTACCTCGTCTTCTTCTTCTTCTTACTCTGCTGCTGGGTCCTCCTTCTCCTCCTCCACACCTGTGCACCCCCAGCTCCCCCTAGGCTATTCGACGTGCCAGGTACGCCGTTGTCACTCTGTCTTGGGGATGACGTGCCTGGAAAGCAAAAACCATACCGGATCTGTACTCCTGTCATCTCTGCAGTCACAGGCCGATCGGTGGCTGACCCCACACCAACTGCAGATCGGAAAAGTGGTGTGTGACAATGGAAGCAATCTGTTGGCAGCGTTGAGACTAGGCAATTTAACACATGTGCCCTGCATGGCACATGTGTTAAATTTAATAGTCCAACGTTTTGTCTCCAAGTACCCAGGATTCCAGGACGTTCTCACCCAGTCCAGAAAGGTGTCGGCCCATTTCAGACGTTCCTACACAGCCATGGCACGCCTTGCTGACATTCAGCAGCGCTACAACATGCCAGTCAGGCGTTTGATTTCTGACAGCCAGACTCGCTGGAATTCAACGCTCCTTATGTTGGAACGTCTGCTGCAACAACAAAGGGCCGTCAACGAGTACCTTTTTGAACTGGGTGGTAGGACTGGATCTGCACAGCTGGGGATTTTTTTCCCCCGTTACTGGGTGCTTATGCGCGATGCCTGCAGGCTCATGC
Organism: Xenopus laevis; assembly: GCF_017654675.1. Classification (NCBI taxonomy): domain Eukaryota; kingdom Metazoa; phylum Chordata; class Amphibia; order Anura; family Pipidae; genus Xenopus; species Xenopus laevis. The sequence continues at coordinate 160,377,092 of NC_054379.1, forward strand.
GACCTTTTGAAGAGGTGACAAATATGGTCAGTCGCACCGAAGGCACCATCAGCTACCTAATACCCTTCGCTTTCTTCCTGGAGCGTGCCGTGCGACGAGTGACAGATGAGGCTGTAGACCAGCGTGACGAGGAGCTGGAAGCGCACGATTTCTGGTCGGAATCACCAGAACGAACCCAGGCACCTGCTGCAACGCAGGGAGAGGTGCCAGAAGTGGAGTCAGAGGAGGAAGGTGGCTTTGTGGAGGAGGAGGAGGAGGACCAACAGGAGCAGGCTTCCCAGGGGGCTAGTGGTGACCTTTTGGGGACCCCTGGTCTTGTACGTGGCTGGGGGGAGGAGACCGTGGATGATGCAGTCCTTGATAATGAGGAAGCGGAGATGGATAGCTCTGCATCCAACCTTGTGAGAATGGGGTCTTTCATGCTGTCATGCCTGTTGAAGGACCCCCGTATCAAGAGGCTTAAGGAGAAGGACCTGTACTGGGTCGCAACGCTACTAGACCCTCGGTACAAGCATAAAGTGTCAGAAATGTTACCAACATACCACAAGTCCGAAAAGATGCGGCATTTACAAACCAGCCTGCAAAACATGTTGTACAATGCTTTTAAGGGTGATGTCACTTCAGGAACTCATCAACATTCCAGGGGCAGAGGTGCCAGTAATCCTGCCACGAGCACACCTGCAAGGACAAAGCCCTTTGGCCAGTCTGTAACGTCAGACATGCAAATGTTTTTCTGTCCAAGGCAGCGCCACAACCCTTCTGGATCCACCCTCAAAGAACGCCTCGACCGGCAGGTAGCGGACTACCTGGCATTAACTGCAGATATCGACACTCTGAGGAGCGATGAACCCCTGGACTACTGGGTGCGCAGGCTTGATCTGTGGCCAGAGCTGTCACAATTTGCCATGAACCTCTTGTCTTGCCCAGCCTCAAGTGTGCTCTCAGAAAGGACCTTCAGTGCAGCAGGAGGGATTGTAACTGAGAAGAGAACTCGCCTAGGTCACAAAAGTGTCGATTACCTGACCTTTATTAAAATGAATGAGGGGTGGATCTCGGAGGGTTACTGCACGCCGGAAGACTTGTTCTGACTTCTATGCAGCTGTCCTTCTCTTCAAGCCTCATGACTCCACACACAGCTGTCCTTTAGCGTCCTCCTCCTCCCTCCGCCACCGTTACAAACTAGGGTGCAAACCCTACTGGTTTAATTTTTTCTGGCCTCTGTGCTTCAGTGGCTGCAACCAAAAAACTGGGCAAACAATGTCTACAAGGTCAACGTATGGCAAAAAATGACTATTTTCAGCATTTATATGGCATATTTTTTTCTGGCAACTGTGCTTCAGTGGCTGCGTCCAAAAAAATGCATATTTTCTGCATTTATATGGCATAATTTTTCTGGCAACTGTGCTTCAGTGGCTGCGACCAAAAAAATGCATATTTTCTGCATTTATATGGCATAATTTTTCTGGCCTCTGTGCTTCAGTGGCTGCAACCAAAAAAATTTATATTTTCAGCATTTATATGGCATAATTTTTCTGGCCTCTGTGCTTCAGTGGCTGCAACCAAAAAAATTTATATTTTCAGCATTTATATGGCATAATTTTTCTGGCAACTGTGCTTCAGTGGCTGCGACCAAAAAATTACTATTTTCAGCATTTATATGGCATATTTTTTCTGGCCTCTGTGCTTCAGTGGCTGCGGCCAAAAAAACTGGGCAAACAATGCCTACAAGGTCAACGACGTTGACCTTGTAGGCATTGTTTGCCCAGTTTTTTTGGCCGCAGCCACTGAAGCACAGAGGCCAGAAAAAATATGCCATATAAATGCTGAAATAGTAATTTTTTGCCATACGTTGACTCAACGTATATGGCAAAAAATGACTATTTTCAGCATTTATATGGCATATTTTTTCTGGCAACTGTGCTTCAGTGGCTGCGACCAAAAAAATGCATATTTTCTGCATTTATATGGCATAATTTTTCTGGCCTCTGTGCTTCAGTGGCTGCAACCAAAAAAATTTATATTTTCAGCATTTATATGGCATAATTTTTCTGGCAACTGTGCTTCAGTGGCTGCGACCAAAAAATGCATATTTTCTGCATTTATATGGCATAATTTTTCTGGCCTCTGTGCTTCAGTGGCTGCAACCAAAAAAATTTATATTTTCAGCATTTATATGGCATAATTTTTCTGGCAACTGTGCTTCAGTGGCTGCGTCCAAAAAAACTGGGCAAACAATGTCTACAAGGTCAACGTATGGCGAAAAATTACTATTTTCAGCATTTATATGGCATATTTTTTCTGGCAACTGTGCTTCAGTGGCTGCGTCCAAAAAAACTGGGCAAACAATGCCTACAAGGTCAACGTATGGCAGTTGTTTAAAGAGAACAGTAGATTACTAGCCAGCAAAGCTACCTAAGCTAAAATGTCCCTCAAATCCCTGCAGACTTCTGTCCCTCCAATACAGAGCAGTATCAAGCAGATTACTAGCCAGCAAGCTTACTATCATCTGTCCCTGAAATCACTAACAGCTCTCCCCCTACACTATCTCTTCCAAGCACACACAGGCAGATTTTTCAGATACATTTTTGCCCTTGATCCCCCTCTGGCATGCCACTGTCCAGGTCGTTGCACCCTTTAAACAACTTTAAAATCATTTTTCTGGCCAGAAATGTCTTTTCTAGATGTTAAAGTTCGCCTTCCCATTGAAGTCTATGGGGTTCGCGAACCGTTCGCGAACCGCTCGCATTTTTGCGCAAGTTCGCGAATATGTTCGCGAACTTTTTTTCCGACGTTCGCTACATCCCTAATGGCCTTTCCATAATCCAGAAGTTTTCTGAATAATGTATCCCATACCTGCATTGTCTAAGAACCCAAACTGTAATCTCTGACTTTGCTCATTTACCGAAATGTCTATAAATATCAGACATGGGTGGGAGCATAGCGCTGGTCAGCAGTCAAAAAAGAGGCCTTGTGCTCAGATTTCTCCAGGAGATGCAATCACTACGCAAATGTCTCCATTTATTTATATGTACAGTATAGCAAAGCAATGAAAACGTTTTAGGAGTGTGTGTATTTAGTCACAATCTAAGTTCGAGGCAAAGCACAAATATTATGGGGCAGAGGAGGTGTAGTAAACCCAGTGGCAGGAGTGAGATCAAGTTCTTCTCCAGGAGGAGCCTGGAATGTGAAGTTCTGCAGGAGGTTTGTGAAGAACAAGAAGAGTTCCATTTTAGCCAATGTCTTTCCGGCACAAATTCTTTTTCCTGAGGAAGAAACAGATGAGAAATTTTAGTAGACTAAGTCATTATCAGTGACAGCAATAGATAGACTGGAGCCATAACCACAGGATGTTAAGATAAAAAAATGTCTTTATTTCCAAGCATCTTTAAAAACACAGACAGGCATTCTCCTGAGACTGGTGACTAGACACGCCATGGTTTAGTTGAACAGTCTCAGGAGAATGCCTGTCTGTGTTTTTAAAGATGCTTGGAAATAAAGACATTTTTTTATCTTAACATCCTGTGGTTATGGCTCCAGTCTATCTATTGCTGTCTTGGATGTTGCCAATTTGCCAGGAGCGGAGTCCGGCTGACTGAGGGCCACCACGAGGGTAGATGCGGACCGGTCGCGTGTGAGTAATGAATATATGTGAAGTCATTATCAGTGTTATCAGACAGGAGCAAACTGAAATTCACATGGCTCTGCTCAGTAGATTTATTCCCCCTTAGGTTCTAAGGCCTCACACACAAAACAGGCGACCAACGGACCAACAACACAAATGAAGTTATTGGGCGCTTGTTTGGCAAATTAAGTCATTGGGTGCTTGTGTGTCAGTTTCCAAAGTCTCCAATATTTACTTTGGACCAACAGAAATGTCCTTCAATCCTTGTCCATGTACCCATAGATTTTCATAATTATGTATGTCAACCAAGTGATGGTCGATTGTGTGAAATCAGCAAACTTGATATTATTTTTTCTATTTCCTCTCTACTTGAGCAGAGTGCTCGGGTACAGATATTTTGCTGCAGTTAAAGACAAAGTTGAGTGTATAGAGTAGGGTCCATACCTGCTGAAAAGGGCAAGAACGCTTCATTTCTGACAAAGTTGCCTTCAGAGTCCAGAAAATGCTGAGGGTAAAACTCATTTGGTTTTTCAAAATGACTTTTGTCATACAGGACAGATGTCAGCAATGGTATCACATAGGTTCCCTAAAATGGTTTCAAATATGACAGAATATTGAGCTAATAATGAGAATAAAACAGTGTTATCAGATTCAAAGCTCTGTTTGACTATTCAACAGTTCAGAACACCATACATTTCCATATATGTGCTACAAAAGGATAAGATGTTCTAAAACCATTTACTTGGGTTCTGATGAATCATTGTAATTGGAGTGCCCTTTCATCGAATTAGAGGATGTGTGTTGAAGATGGTGGCACATGTTATGTGTGGTTGGTTCTCTCACACTTTTCCCCTTTTGTACCACTGTTATTTTGATCCTGTTTCCTATCCCCCTGCCCAGCACCTTGTTAGTCATTTGTTAGCTACCACCTCTCTTCCCTCAGTGAAGAACCAGGTTCCTTCTACTGGAGCAGGTTTAGTACTCTCTTCAATCTAATTATTGGTTCTATTCTCTGTTGGGTCTGCCATAGTGATGTGTGAATTGACCCCAAACCTGTGGCGACCCGCTGATTGACCACCGGTTGGGCGGGTTTGAGTTGAAATTTCGCCAACTTTTGCAGGTTAGGGTTGGGTGCAGATCAGACTGGGGCACACACAGATTTAGAATACAGAGGGGGAAAACATGGGTATGGGTTGAGTGCTAGTCCTACTATGGTAACATTTTACAGATTAGGTTTGTTGAGTTTTTCCTGACCCGCATATCACTAATCTGCCAGTGTACAGACACCAATAATTTATCTAAGTCAAACAGATATATTTTTAATGCTTCATCATGGGTTTTAAAGAAAATATTATTTGAAAATATTATTTGGGGGGAGCAGCTGAAATAGTTTGCTACCAATCCAGAGGAATTGCACATGATAGTAAGAGCAGTTTTCTACAGTTTTTGCTTGTCATTTGGCATGGAGATTAGTAAATAGGTCATATTCTTTCTATACTAGGAGATGGCATGATTTGAAATGGTAGGGAGTTTTGCTCAGTGGTTGTTTTTTTTGTCTTTTTCTCTTATTTTTTTTCTTTCTGTTTTTTCCTTAAAGATCTGACATATATGCAGTTAAGAATCAATTCTTGCAGTGCCAGATGATTAACATCTAGTTCTAAATGTTCTCTGGATCATTTACATGATACCGTATGTCTCTTCGTGTTTGATTGGAAAAAGGAGGCCAGGATTTGGATATAAGTTTGTACTAGGGATGCACCGAATCCAGGATTCGGTTCGGGATTCGGCCAGGATTCGGCTTTTTTCAGCAGGAATCCTTCTGCCCGGCCCGAACTGAATCCGAATCCTATTTTGCATATGCAAATTAAGGGTGGGGAGGGAAATCATGTGACTTTTTGTCACAAAACAAGGAAGTAAAAAATTTTCCCCTTCCCACCCCTATGTGCAAATTAGGGATCGGATTCGGTTTGGTATTCGGCCAAATCATTCACAAAGGATTCGGGGGTTCGGCCGAATCCAAAATAGTGGATTCAGTGAATCCCTAGTTTGTACACCCTATGCTCCAGGTCTCTCTATTGTATTACTGTCTTCTACTAAAGTAGATTTTAATGGTAAACGTTCATGGTTTCATTAGTGAGGTTGATTCATCAGAGCTTTCTCCAGAACAATTTCCTATCAAGGGGTACCCTCAAAAAATACAACTACTGTATGTCATTACAGTATCTAGTAGAATTAAATCAAAGGCAACTGCACATGTAGAGTTTTTCTTGAAAACGCTTCTTCAGTTGAACTGAAGAAGCCACTCGGATGAGTGGTGAAATGTTTTCAAGAAAAACTCTAAATGTCTTGTTGCCTTTGACTTAATTCTACTAGATACTGTATATCATGACCACGATAAATGAGAATCTTCATAGACACCTACATCATTACTGCTACATTCACATCCTGGTATTTAAATGATGTGTCCCTGAAAAACTGGGTTTAGTAGAGGTCATACATTGTGATTTGGTTTTATACCATTGTAGCGCTATAGTAAATTGAGTGCACCTTACTCTACTATAAGCTTCACTCCCAGTACATATGCTCCGGATGAGACCTTAAAATCTTAGGGAGTGAACCTTCGCATCGAGGTGGAAGCAGGGTGTAGTGCCACTGTAACTGTATTCAGGTTGCAAATAATTGGGCGCCAGTGGTTCTTATAACTTAACCATAGAACAGATTTATTGAGCATACAATCCTCAGTGGAGTGTACATAAAGAGAACATTGCAGGATCATACATTACAATGGATAGGCAATACTCACAGCACCTTTAGTCAGTATGATTCTCCTCAGAGATGGGAACAATACATGCAGCTTTGAGGAGGTACACCCAGCTTTCAGCCTTTTCCCTAAGTGGAACCTGAGGAGACCTATAAAGGTGAGTAGCCTATTCTTACTAGACCTGACCTGTCTAGGTTCCACTCAAGCTCTGTCTCCTGCTCATGCTAGAGTCAGCACAAGATGGACATCGAAAACATGGCTTCAGAACCTTTTATATCCTAGCACAGTGCCATCTGCTGGTCACTGTGAGAAACAACAAGGGCATAGCTTAGAGCAGGAAGAGCACACAGTACCCCTCCCAACTGTTTTTTAGGACCCAGTTAGGTGTCTATAACACTGAGGGACTGCCTGCCAATAATACTAGGGGTGGCTATTTTACACAAACCCTACACCATCAAGAAAGTTTTAGATCAGTCTACCTTCATTAGGTGAAATTTTGTGGGTTAGTTATCAGATAGAGGGAGGTGGATTACCCCCAACTACTTTTGCACTTTGCACCCTGTTCATGCCATGAGCACCTACAGGCACACAATGCAGAGCAAGAGCCTGTGCTTTCCCAATGAATACAGTGCTGCAATTTAGTGCAAGATGTGTGCAAGTAGACTTCCTCTCACCATCACTGTCCCCTCACCTTAAGCTCAAAGTTTTAATATAATATGGACTATTCCTACAAGTCCGTTATCCAGAAGATTCTGAATTCTGGGAAGGCTGTCTCCCATAGACTTTTGAAAAATGATTTTCTTTTTATGTAATAATAAAACACTTTATTTTATTTGATACCAGCTAAAATATAATCACTCCTTATTAGAGGTAAAATAATCTCATTGGGGTTGTTTGATGTTTAGTGATTTTTTTTAGTAGACACATGGTATGGAGATCCAAATTACAGAAAGATCCCTTAACTGGAAAAGACCCTGGTCCCGAGCATTCTTGATTTACTTGGCATTATTTTTTTCCTTATAATATTGGTGTTATTTCCTCTCCCCATTCCATATTTGCCTAAAGATACTTACGGTATATTGCTATGCTCCATATTTATAATTGTATTAAATGACATTAATAACTATGGATGCTATTTTTTTTCAAACGCTACTCGCCATGTTTATGAATATTCTCATTCATCGAGGTCATGATATATCTGTAGAAACAAGTCAAATCAACTGGACTTGCTCTGCTTTTCTTGAAGATGTTTCACCAGTCATCTGACTATGACTACTCGCCATATTTTATAATGATGTCCTCTTCTGTCTTCCTCTAGTTGTTCAAAGCAGTCAATTAAAGGTTTCTCTGCGATAAATCTATAAAAAAAATTTATACTCACTTTTGGAAGAAAATAGCCCTTAAAAGTCACATCCTGAGCAGTGGCATGGGGAAGATTCATTGGAACAATGTTAGCAAATCTCTGGATTTCATGGAGAACGGCATCAGTGTAGGGCATGGATTTACGATGCTCAGTTTGTGGCTTGCTCCATCCAATCACTTTTTCTATTTCATTCTGGACATTCTCTGTAATGCAGCAAGGGTAAATGCACTCATTATAAATAGTGATGGGCGAATTTGCACTGTTTAGCTTCGCCGAAAAATTTGAGAATTTCCCGTGAAATTCGTGAAACAGTGAAAAATTTGTGAAACGTCGCCGGCGTCTCGTTTTTGACGAATTTTCACCAGCGCATTTTTTCGCCCGTTTCGCAAATTTATTCGCTGGTAGTGAATCGCGCGAATTCGCACCTGGCGAATAAATTCGCGCATCACTAATTATAAATGGTTGATAGGAATCTTTATGCAAATTAAAGTAATATTGAAATACTTGAAAATGATTATTTTCTGCTTATTTATCCTAAAATATTTATTCCTGGGATAAAGAGAAAAGCTTTCTGCATACTTAAAAAATATAAACATGATCTATTACTGAAGCACTGCTCAGTACCTGAGGCATATGGTGCAGCCTGCAGAGTATTGAGCCATAAAGAAGCCCTCTACCAAACACTTGCCTTGACCAGTTGGCAAGTAACATAATCCCTCTATGTATTCCCCATGTTAAACTTTGTTTGCTGAGTGGCCTTTTCTATGGGAAACTCTCAAATCCTTTGATTTCTGTCCTGGGTCCAACTACTGTATGCAGAACAATTTTACAGGTTTGGGTCACAAGCCTATAGAATCCCAAAGTATGGGGCCGCACTTCCAGGGCCACAGTTTAAAAAAGAATTACATCAGTTTATGGTCTTTTACAGACCATAAACTGATGTAATTCTTTTTAAACAATGTTTAAATAAAAGTGATTTTATTGAAAAATTAAAGCGACCAATCTGTGGCCCTGGAAGTGCGCCCCCATACTTTGGGATTCTACATGGCGGATTGTCTCCTTAGCAACGGACTCGGGGTGGCAGCACCCGGGTCACATTACCGAAAGGGTAAGCCTATCTGTACAATTTTACATGTAAAAAAAATATATTTTGGACACAAGGTTTTTCTCCCCTTTTGGGGCACCAATCAGAGCAGGGTTCGGGGCACATTGCACCCGAACCACTACGTTTGAACGGTGAGCTAATTAAAAGCACGAGAGATGTGCGATAAACTAAATGGATAGAGCTTATAGAAAACGTATAAATCCCTCGTATTGGATGCATGGTGTAATATTGTTTGCAAAAAATGGGTCACAAGCCTATAGCCTCATTTTTTAAACTGAGAAGAGAAACTCGAGAAGGTTGCCCTTTTATTTGCATTAGCGAAACCATAAGCTATGGCAAAAAGAGTCCTTAGCAGATGACATTCTACTATTTTTTACTGATCAAGACCTCTCCTTGCTAATAGCACTAAATCTCTTAAAATAGGCTCCTTCCCTATACTCAATTTCAGTTTAAAGTCCTTTCCCTACATATCGATACTTACAACTAGTGATGGGCGAATTTATTCGCCAGGCGCGAATTCGCGAAACGGGCGCGAAAATGGACGCCGGCATAAAAAAATGGACGCCTGCGAATTTTTCAGCGAAACGGCGCAAATTCGCCCATCACTACTTACAACTGAAGCACACTTGCAAAGCACAGTTTCATGCCTACCATATCCCCTGCCACTGATTCCCACTGACAATACACTCAGAGCCCCCAACCCCTTGAATCTAGTTTCAAACCTACAGTATGTATGGCTTTACAAGACATACTACCCTCCTCTCTACCCTGTTCAAGCACAATGTAAGTGTTAAAGGAGAAGGAAAGTTAAAAAAAACAACCTCCCTCTTTCTCTTCAGCATTACCCCCCCTCCTGAAACGCTGCATTGAAAAGTGCAATGGTATTACTGTATTTGTGCACTTGCATTCCAAACATTTTCCATAGTATAAGCTTTGGCGCCGCCATTTTCAAATCACCACATCACTTCCTCCCTGCGCATCACCACTAGTGCGCATGCACCTCTTCTTGACCCTATGACATAACCAAATAAGCGCGTGTATGTATCTACAGAGTCAGCATAAACAGGGACCCATTTCCGTCACATTCATATTGCTTACAACAGTGCACATTTTTTGAATAAGCACAATATGTTCTACAACGATCGTTTCACTCCTCTGCTTCTCCGCTTGCTGCAAACTGTAAATCAAAACCAGCAAGCGCAGGAGCTTCAAAGCTTTCCCATTCTTACCCGACAGCAGGGAACATCAGTCATATTGACAGGTTTGTAAATGCAGGTGGCGGCAAAGACGTTAGGGATGACAAACGAACAAACTATTGGATCACGTGACCCGAACGTCATCCGTTCAAAGGGAAGCCAGGAGGTCATAGTGCGCATGTGCAGGGCACTGCTGAGACTAATGGCGCATGCGTGTGCCCTGATTTGAGTGATTTATGGACTGCAGCAAAGATATCCGTTTCTGTGCAGCTTGCCATTTATATGAAAAAGGATTACAGCTCAAGAAATAATGAGAAACTGAATGAAGAAATGCCTGCTGGTAAAAGTATATACATCTTATGGCCAATAATTACAGCATTATTTTATTTTAGACTTTCCTTCTCCTTTAAGCAGTGCGGCCAATTATCACTGATAATGTATGGGAAGAAGCCACTGCTACTGTGTTCAACGTCCTTATCTCAGAGTGGTCAATTTTAAACCCTTCACCAATACTGCTATTTGAACTTCAGACTGCACAAAGTATTTCCAAGGCGGAGCATGCAATTACTTTCACTTTCCATTCAGCACTTACTAGATGTCACTACTCTTCCCACCGTCCCCCATCATTTAATTGTGTAGCCAATGCATGGGTATGGGCCTGACTTTATGGCTTGACTTAGTGGACATTGGAAAGCGGAGGTGACCGGCACTCAAACGGATTCACAGGACCAGAGATATTCAGTTAAAAAATTATTTTATTGGTAGAAAAATTAAAAATATAGCTGTATATCCATGGATGGAGATGGAGATACAGCTATATTTTTAATTTTTCTACCAATAAAATTATTTTTTAACTGAATATCTCTGGCCCTGTGGATCCGTTTGAGTGCCGGTCACCTCCTCTTCCAATGTTTTGGTACACCCGGACCACTTTTACTATTTGGTGAGTGACTATATATCTAATTCTGGAGCACCTTGTCCTTTTCCTAACCATTTGAATTGACTTAGTGAACCACAAGCTTACACTAATAAAATCAACATACAAAGCACGTGGTACCTCAACTAAATTCGAAAAAGTGTGAGAAAGATTTCTTAATGTTTATTCATTATATGGGGGCTTATAACCGCTAAACAGTTGATCCTATCAATAAAAATAAATAAAAAGGCATTTTTTACTTTGAATTTCTGGGTATTTCATCATTAAGAGAAGGCCCCAACGTAGAGTGTTAGATGTTGTTTCCATTCCAGCAGCAAACAGATTGGATACAAGAGTTGTCAGATTGTCGTCATGAAAGTACTGTGCATTTTCTTTCTTTTCCTGAAATACAAGCGTGCTATTTCATTGAAAGAGACCAAAAATATAAGAAGCAGGTATAGTTAGGTATCATTATTTTTATAGGTTCTTACACCAGCCTACACCAGGCAGTACAGGTTACCCTTTATTTACCCTCTATGCCTTGTGTTGGATGCATTATCAACAACACAAATACCCCCATGCAGTAATACCTACTTGTTGCTTGACAAGGAAAGCATCAATCAGATTCCTCTGGTCATTGACGTCCAGTTTATCTCTGTGTTTTCTGAAGGTCTTTCTAATGAAGCTCTGTGTCTCAGCTGAATTTTTGCCAACGGTTTTATGACTTCCAGGCAGCCATCTCATTACAGATGGATATAAGTTGTACAGCTTGTAGACATCACAAAAGAAATATGTAAGATTTTAAGAGCATTTCAAACGAGAAATGCATGCAATGGGGTGCATTTTCAAAAACGTTATTGAACATTAATGGCAGGACAAAGTTTAACCAGGTGCTTCTAAAGAATGATCTTAGATAAACACATTTGTACTACAAGAATTTAGTTGCAGCGAGTCTGGCATTTTAATAAGATCTTGCAGAAGCTAAATGAGACAGTGGTGGAGCCAGTTAATTGTGTCATACATGTGGAGTTGACAAGTTAATGCTCAAGTAGGTGTCACTAGACTATACAGTTGTGGCTAGTGATGGGCGAATAAATTAGCCAGGCGCAAATTCATAGCGAATTTCCGAGTTTCGACAGTGGCAAATAAATTCTCTAAACTCCCGCGAAAATTTGCAGGCATCCAAAAAATTTGGATGCGCGACGGAAAAGTCTCTTGCGTCAAAACCATTGCACGTCAACACTATTCAGACAGCCATTGACTTTAATGCCGTCGTCAAAATTGTCCCGAGCATCAAAATTGGGTGTCAAAATTTGAGTTTTGCTACTTTTTCGAAACGGGAGAAATTCAATATCACGATCACTAGTCGTGGGTAAATTCTCAGTTGACTGTCCTTAAGCTCTCACCACATCATCTTCATGTCAGGACCCTACATTATATGGAATGTAGAGGATTAAGTAGGAGATCCATATTGGTCAAGCAGTGTTATAAGTAACTCTTAATTTTTATTGAGGGTACAGAAGAATGCACAGTTATGATGGACGGTAGATTTGTGTCCTCAGCCTGAGATAAGCAGGCACCTGAAGAGTAAACCATATGAAGGGCACCTGGTGAGTGAAGAATAGCCAGTATGATGACTAGATCCCAGTCAGCAGCGTTCCTAGAGGGGGGTGCGGGTCCTGGTGAGTGACACGCAGCCGGGCCCCGCCCCCCTCCGTACGGCGCACTGCAGGGGTGATTTCAGTGGCGTGCGGCGCTGCCGGGGGGCCCTGAGAGGGAGCGGGTCCTGGCCCGCTTGCACCCGCCTGCTCCCACGGTAGTTCCGCCACTGATCCCAGTGCTTAGTTGTTGGTATATATAAAGGAGACAATGTTATGTATTTGAGCAACCTAAGATTCCCCACAGGACTGTAGAGTGCTAGCACCTTGATTCCTAGTTAACTAACAAATAACCCACAATGAACGTATCTCGAGAGTAAAGGAAATCACAAAATTGGGGTATACTAAGTGACAGAAACTCAGCTCATGAGAAACAAGAATCAAGCTTACCATAACCATAGGACTCCCCATAAGCCTAAAATTTGCATCAAATAAACTCAAGAGTTTCAGAAATGTAGGATCCTCATAGTCAAACCGATGACCAAGCAGCTTAGATACAATGATATTAGCCACAGCCGCATTCATAATCATAGAGTTATCAAATGCCTTTCCTAGAATGAGATAAAAACCAAACAAAACCATTTTTATGTAATAAACCACTAAGAAGAGCGCATGGCCTAACAGCCTGAAGATCATGACTTGGCATCACTGTGGCCTGCTGAACTGGTCTTAATAAGAATGCACCATAACCAGTACAACTTTCTGATTTTCTTATAATCGGTAGAGAGAAATTTTCTAAACAAATGATGCAATCAATATTTCCCTTCATAATTCTGCAGCAACAGCTCCATAAGTAGAAACCAAACTAACCTTGATACAATTTAATCTTCTTTGCTAGATAATCGCATTCTTCATTAATTTTATCTTCTATGGATTTCTTTCCCTCCCCAAAGTCTCGTAATGCGGAAAGGGTGAATTTTCTCATTGCTTTCCAGTTCTCTCCATGTGAAAAGATTATACCTGAACATTAAGAAACATTTGCAGTTTGTATTAGAAATGTTTTTGTCTTGTAAAGATTCACAGTGATAGAAAATAATCAGCTTCAGTGCACGCCATAACATTGGGTCTAATATAGTCTACCAATAAATAGTCACAGTATGATGCACTATAGACACCAGCCACAATATTGGTTCTTGATAAAATTGGTATCAATACCATCAACCAAAACCAGTTAGTTTAAAAGGAGGGTGCAATATGTATGACTTTCCAGTATGACTTTTATTTATATTGCAAATGGCATCACTACGCTTCTCCCTGGCCTCCCCTATCAGCCTACTGGTGTTTGGTCAACAAGGAAAAAAGTACACAAGGAGAGTGTTGGCGGAGGGAGGTTTTGGCTGTTGCAAGGGACTGAGGGGGTTGGGTGTGTGTGTGAGTCCCTGCCAAGGCAACCTTGGTGAACTCCAGACCCCCAAGTCTGACGCTGAGCCTCTCCAACCATCATCAGGCCAGGTTTCAGTTATCTTCATCATAAAGTACTGCAGCTCTTACAACACTGGCACTAACCAACTAGTAACCTCCCTAATTATTTTTTCCTTGTTTAATCATCTACTTATTAGCAATAATATTAACTAGAAAGGGTCTACTGCTTCCCAGATACTGTACTGAACTATGCAGAGCTAGATGTAGTTGCTTCAGCGATTAGGAATATGGAGCACACAGGTGGTTTGGAAAAATCACACCTTCTTTATTGAAAAAGTAATGGTAAAATCATCCGTGCAGTACATATGTGGACATGACCTCCCCCATGTAGTTGCTATAATGTACAGTGTTCAGTATCAATCTAAGTTAAGACCATGTCTCAAAGTGTCTTTGTACAGTATAATACAGAGAAGTGGTCCCCAAACTTTGGGGAGTTCTGCAGAAACAGTAGCGGGGCTAAAGGCCAGTTATAGTGAGATCTGGGATTAATACCTATTTGCTTTGCTAGATACCCCTGAAAGCCCAGGTCCGAGGTCAATTAGGGTGGCATATGCGTTGAATGAATGCTCTATTTATTCTTAGAACTATGGCCAATTACAGATAGACCAATCATTCCTTATATCAGTAACACAGAAAGGCTGCCAAATACATAGAACAGACTTCTTGCAGAGGAGAACAGAATATATTCAGGGAATAAAACATGCAATCAAAGCAATCTGATGAAGAATTAAGCATTTAATGGGCAGATTTGTTGAACCAACTGGTACTTTGCTACTATGGGATTGCACATTTCTATGTGTGTTGTGTGTGAAAAGGGCACCTGAGATCTAGAAAGAAAGGAAAAGTTAGCTTTGCTAATGAGTTACCATATCCCTTTGTTATATCATGAAAAATAGGTATTTCCGGCCTCTCCGAAAATTCCTCTGTGTGGTTTACAAGAGCGTCTTTCACAATATCATATCCGCACAGCACAACCATCTTCTGGCTTCCTATTTGCACGCTGAATATGGATCCATACTTCTTCCATAACTGGAAAAAAAAAAACATGAGAAATAGAATCTTTGAAGGCTTTAAAATCTTTTTGAAGGCTACATTTGGCCTAGGCATTTGCACCCTAAGCTTCTATTATATAAATCAAAGCAAAACACAAAAGGGGAAATTAATAAATCTGCATGCATGCAATAATAGTTAAAACACATATGTGCACAACCTTGGGGAAAAAGGGCCGGCACCCGGACCCATTGTACCATGTGGCGAGTCTACTTTTAAATGGGGCAATTGGCGTTAGTGTTTTTTTCTGGAGCAATTAACTATAAAACCTTTTCTCACTTCAGTAAATAGAAGCCTTAATATCAACTTCACACCTGAAACAAAATTACCTCTAAAAATGTTAAATATGGTCTCTTCAGATTCAGAATGTGAATATTCCCAATGACTGGTAATGGCTTTGGCCCAGGTGGGAAATTTCCGATATTGTCTTTTTTCTGCCTATAAAGTGTATTGATCACCATTAGACACAACACAACTGCCAGCAGAATTGTAACTGGATCCCCAAGGAACATGGTCGAGGCTGAAGAAGAGAAGAACAATACAGGTAAATTTTACTAAAACTGGAACCTTTCTTACTATTTCATATAACCACGGAAGAAATTCACAAAAAGGTCTTATAGGAGCAATTTACCTTGAAATGTATTTATAGTATAATGCAGAGAATGATATTCTAAGACAATTTTTATTTGGTCATTATTTTTCTTTTCTTCTTACTTTTTTGTTTTATTCTACATCTCTATCTACTTTGGAATGTAAATACACTGTATTATCTGACTGTTAGGGTCCTACTTATCCAAGCATCCATGCATTGGTTTAAATGACAGAAGGGAAAATGAATAGGAAAAAAGACAGGAATAATGTATCCTGAGAATGGGTCTCAAGTTTAAGAAAGCGTTTTCAATTTATCGTTAAAAAGTGAATGAAGAGGAGAACAAATGTTTCATAAGCCACAAAAAGTAAAATATAAAGTCCCCATGTAATTCTTGTTAGAATAGCCGTGTCTCCAGGATACTGTCGTATAGATTAAATCAAATTGCCTTTTCTGAGAAGGTGAGCAGGAACCACAACTCTGGCATGGCAGTGGATGTGATATACTTACACATTGCTAAAGCATTTGATACAGTGTCCCACAGAAGGTTAATGGTTAAATTAAGGAATATTTGCCTGAATCAGAGTGTTTGTACTTGGTCAGAGAACTGGCTGAAATACCACAGGGCTATTTACTTAGTCCTTTGCTTTTCAACTCATTTATTAATGACCTGGAGTTGGACATTGAAAGTTCTATTTTTGCTGAATGGTGGCTTCGATTGCAAGCAGCGTAGGCAAGGCAAGTACTTCTTGTCCTGAAAACACAGACAAACAAGGCAAAGTCCAATGCAAGGCAGCAAAAGAGTTATGCAAGCCCCAGTACAGACACGTGTCAGGGCAGGAATAATTCGGAATACAAAGTGAGCCAGTCAGTTTATAGGAAACCAGCAGTAATAGCAATCAGAAACAATACATGTGGACCTATGATCAGGCATTGCCATCAGTGGGGTTTAAATACAGAAATCTTCTCATGATCCTCCGTTATGTGCCGGAATGGGTGTTCTCTCACACATACAGACACACAGACATACACTGTAATGCAAAAATATACACAAACATTTCCTTATTTATATACAAATTCCTTCACCCACTCCAACAAATTGGCCAACTTTCCCAGCAGGTGCCAAACTGGCAGACACAGTAGGGTTCAATGCTCGGAGGGACACTGGCACATATACATGGAGCCTGGTGATTCCCCAGCAATACGCACCTCCCTCCTCTCTCGTACTTGTCACAATTACAAAAACACACTTTCACTTTAGTGCCGTGTTTGTTTATGTCCTGTACTGCTGAATCAGGCTTCACTTTTTTTCTGTCAGCCAGAGACTGGACTTGTATGGAAAATGGACTGCTGCCGCTGCTACTGCTGGAAAGGATTTCCGTGATTTCACCACAGTGGTGGAGATGGGTTCTAGGGACATGGTGGTGGTTACAACAAGTGCAAGAATTGCAGCAATTGGTGGAGGGGTGAAAAAGGGGTGGGATAAGAGCTAGATCAATATATTCCCAGGTTGGATTTGTTTTTTGAGATGCACAATTTGTTGATTAAAAAACAATTCTATGCTTTTAACCAATCACAAGTCACTAACTCTAAAATGGGCATGGAGATAATTCCATTGTTTCCTTAGCGGATTGAAACAATACCGGCAACTGGCTTGCACCAAGTGAATCAGATGCATTATTTATGCCATTATTAATTCAGCACACCAGAAGCAAAGCCATTCCAACACAAATACAGGGGATATAGTGCATACTGCAACTTGCTGGCAATTTACTAAAATGGACACTACTTTGTGCTGGTGTTGATGCATTGTCTACGAGTTCAACAGTCAACAGTTGGGCATTTAAAGATTTGCAAATACAATTGTCCATGGTGTTTTAAACTCTCTGCTTCGGAAAGTAGAATATATTCTTGGTTCAGTGTAAAACAGGGGTTCAAGTTTAAGAGTGCATTTTGGGCATAAGGCTCATAGTATTCGGCTATCTGCCTTTCATGAAGCTCAAGATGATGGAGTTAAATACGTGGAAATACATCAGGTGCATCCGCTTTTAGTTTATGTTAGGCAAGGCATCAGAACTCTATGCAACTGTGATAAAATGTGACTGAACCTCCTTGGCTAGAGGGACATCGGGTGAAACTCCATCAAAGGTGCTTGGGGGTGTTGTTCTAGATTCCGGGATCAAGATAACTTTACTGAATTGGTTGAATCTGTTGGGTTGTTTATGATTCGGCTTAGGATAATTTAATTTATACTTAGTTCCATATGCAGGAGAACACTGTAGATGGTTCAGCATTCTCCTGCATCTCCAGGCCTCCTTCTTTTTAGCATTCCATATTTTCTATTTTGATCATTTGTCTTTAATGCCCAAGGCACTGGTCATGCTTGGTATTCTGTGCCTCTGTGAATTAGGAAGTTTCTGGGTTTGGCAGTTTCTCTATATTAGAAAAAAGGATGCAGAGAGGTCACAGTGGGCACCCTTGGTGTGTTCCATTTCATAACTGAATCAGGTCAGGCAGCAAACACTCAATGGATAGGGCCATTCATATCATAGACTTTTGGGGCCTCCAACAGTATCAGTAATTCTTCATGTGGACAGCCTGTTGTGTTCAGGGCTGGAATGTAAATTCTCGTGTCTATTTCTGTAAGGCTTAGGAGCCTTTTAGTGTTGTCTGATCCTTGGCTGATTTTATGATACCAGTTGTATTTGGGGGCATAAAATGCGACATGATTGGTGTCAGTTGTTTTTGCTCAGATATATTTGCAAATATTTTTCTTCTTTAAAAGGGAGATCTGTCTGTAGTTAGCAAATGACTTAGGGTCTTTGTGTATCACTGTGATAGTTGTTTTTCCTTGTGGAAGGGGTCCCTGACATTCATGACTGAACATGTTTGTCAAGTATAGTATTTGTAGGTTGAAGAACTTGTTGAAGGACAAAACTAAATGCTTTCTTTTGGATCATATCATGTATGTTTCACTTACTTTTTTAGTGGCATTATACTGCATGTGTGCTGAGATATCTCTGGAAATATTTAGGGTTTTGTAGTCTTCAGTTAATGTGATGTGGGAGGCGAATTCAGTCTTTGATATAGAAGAAGTGAATTTTTATGGTCACATCCCATGGGGCTGAAACTATTAAATTGTGGCCTTAAAAAAATATAAATATAGTTTTTTTTGTACAATTGTGTGTGATCAACCCTCTTCTACTCCCAGCAGAGCATGCACTAATTTAGGTATCTATGATATTACTGTACTGTATTATCGGATTTGTAAAAGGAAGGTGAAAAATCTTAATCACTAGGTAAAGTGAAACCCAGGACAGTGCATGCTGGCAAAGGGTGC
Source organism: Xenopus laevis (assembly GCF_017654675.1). Lineage (NCBI taxonomy): Eukaryota > Metazoa > Chordata > Amphibia > Anura > Pipidae > Xenopus > Xenopus laevis. Next base: position 160,396,114 of record NC_054379.1, read on the forward strand.
ATGACAGGGGCGGGACAAAGCTGCCAGGCAGGGGATTAGGAATGGGTTTAGTGACTTAGTTGGGGGTGGAGTTGTAAAGGGATGTATAGCAATAACTGCTAAGGAGGGCATCCATTTTGGAAGAAGAAAAGGAGTCCCACCCTCCCTCCCTTGTATTAACCCTTTGTGCTAGTTGTCACAATTGTGGCCTGGGTTAGTGGGGCACAGGATAAGTTGATGTGGAATAGTGAGTATTGGGCTGACTAACCAAGAGGTGATGAGAGGGAATGGCCCGTTGTCACAACCGGGCGGCGGGTCCCTGGCAATGGGGAGAGTTAATTAAGTAGATTTTTTTTACCAAGTCCCAAGTTGGTTAATGGAACTTGGTAGGTGGTGTTCCTCTCTAAGAGCAGTGGTCTCTGGGAGGGTATGTTGTATTGGTGGTAGCATGCAGTCCTGCGTACCCATCATGCTAGAAGGCGCATGCAGCTGGTGGCTTATACGATTGCTGCACCTAATTGGGTCCATTGCCAGGGACCTTGCAGAGGATTAAAAAGTTAATGGTATATCACTGTTCAGATTTGAATGTTTATTATGTTGTTAATATAAATATGAATAATCTTTTGTGCAATAAAGCTGTGGACAAAAAGACTCCAACAAATAAAATGCATGGTGAGTGAGTTGGTTATTCCTAGGCCAGTTTGGGGGAAAGCGGCAGGTATTTGTCCCTGCCCATGTCATGCTTTAGTAGTGTAGATACAAGAGATGATTTATCAGCCAGTCGTGTAACTAGTTGCCCAGGCCCGCTTCCCTGTGGGGCCCACAGGGTCTCATCACGGGCGAATCTGTGAGAAAGTTTGAACGCCCAGTTTGAACGACCTCTGGTGGGGGAGGTCGGATGCAAATTCTGCACCTGGGCTCACTCGGTAGTACTTACGCCACTATCATCAGACTTTACTGGTGTCCCTAATAAATACTAAAATAAACAGACTTTGTGTAGACGTTGTGTGGGTGATGGTGGTGCCATTTATTTCAGTGAATAATGATAATAATAATAATAATAAGTGAGAAAATCTATAAAAACAGTGTGCAAAGATCTGGTCTGCTCAACGACATTTTAAAATACATAGCCCCCGTATCAATAATAGAATAACAGACAGGAAACTGTTCACAGAAGGAATCAAGAAGACTCAAGAATTGAACTGGACCCTCACCCTAACACTGCTAATCACTAAACCACTAGTAGATCCCTGTGTCCTCTTCAGTAGGTTTATAAATTCTTCTATTTGACCAAAAGAGAGAGACATCCCACAACATTATACTACAGGAATAGTGTCAGATTCAGTCCTCTCAGGCCCAACAAAGAAACTGACATTCACTCTCACAACAGTAATCTGTAGCTAGAACTAGATGTTATATACAGTATGCTATTAATAATTTCCTCCTGTTTCCTCTTTTTATACAAGAAAGCAGTGAACAATTAAATAGCATTTATCAGTATTTTTGCACCATTGGTGTCTCTACCTTGGACTTGCATAAAAGGCACAATCTATGTACGAGACAAAGCACAAATATTATAGGGCAGAGGAGGAGTGGTTATCCCAACAGCAGGGGTGAGATCAAGTTCTTCTCCAGGAGACGCCTGGAATGTGAAGTTCTGCAGGAGGCTTGTGAAGAACAGGAAGAGTTCCGTTTTAGCCAAATTCTCCCCGGCACAACTTCTTTTTCCTGATCCAAAATAAAATATGACTTTTTTTAATTCAGCAGATATCATTCCGTGTTTAATAATATTCAGAGGCATGTGTATTGTTGTACCAAAGTTGTATTGCCATTTGGATCCTATAATGTGGTTCTTTGGGCAACTTACTCTAATCCTAATCTTTATTTTAATACATAGGTGTAAAGTATCACATTTGCTAAGAAATGATCTCTTATTAGTCTAGTGAATGCAGATTGCTAATTGGTTCCTAAGGATTCCTATTGCGCTTACGATAGGAATGAATGGCGCGCAGTTCTTAGCATTTTGTCGCCTGTCTGTCTAGTGGACAAAGAAGACTACAGTTGCCCCATCTAACATTTTAACATAGCTGCAAAAATTTCCAAGTTACTATCACCTGTTAGATTAATACAGGCAGCCTTATGTTCTTTACAATCTATTAGTCATTTCCATCTTGGTTAATGAAGTAGCTTGCCGTCCTTGTCCACTCACAGCTTGTCATAACTAGTGTGTCCCTTCTGAAGTTCATTTTTTAAATAAGATTATGCAAGCCAACACTGTGACTACGTGCATTTTGTAGTAGTGATGGGCGAATTTGCGCGGTGTTGCTTCGCTGAAAAATTTGCGAATTTCCCGCTAAATTCACGAAACGGCGCCCATTTTTTTGGATGCTTGTGAATTTTCGCGCCCGTTTTGTGAATATATTCGCTGGCGGCGAATAACACAAATTCGCCCATCACTATGTGGCAGCACTGTTTTCATTATGAGCAAGTTAGGGAGCACAGCGGGGCATACCCCGCACCTACCAACCCTGCATTTCATCCAGCATGAAGTGCTAGTTATTCCTTGGATATAATTGCTGTGTAATTGAGCACTAAGAAGTGTGTTTTTGCTCCCCTTTTTTGTATATTGTGATTGCATTGTAAATAGATTTGTAAATTACCCCTGCATTCGGTTACTGGGTTGTTGTAATATTCATTGTTGTGGGTAACTTGACCTGGAGCAAACTTTTTATTTGCCTATTTTGCTACTTTTATGGCCAAAATTGAATGTATATGGAAGATGCCATACCTGCTGAAAAGGGCAAGAACGCTTCATTTTTCACAAAGTTGCCTTCAGAGTCAAGAAAATGTTGAGGGTAAAACTCATGTGGCTTTTCAAAGTGGGTTTGGTCATACAGGACGGATGTCAGCAATGGGATCACAAAAGTTCCCTAAAAAGATTGCACATAAGAAAGATTATTATCCTAATAATGGGAACATAATCAGTTACTCAAATACCTCAAAACTTTAATACCATGCAGTTTCCATGATGTTCCACTGAAGGAAAGATGAAGTTACGGTAAATAACATAAGGAATTCTGGAAACCAATTACATACTGTAAGCTGGAGCTATGCCAGAAGCATTGAAGGTGGAGCTCTACAACCTTGGAGGAGGAGCCGAAGAAGTGAAGCACAGGTTATGTGTTTTCCATCCCCTCAAAACTCTGTCTTTAATATCAATTCTGTTTTGATTCTGTTTATTGTAATTGTAATAGTTTATGTACCACTCTGTACTGCTCTCTATTATTAATGGGACAGCAGTGTTGAGTCTACCAGACTACCAGGTTGAAATAAGTTTTTAAACAACATCAGAGGGGATATTTCATATATATTTTATTCTCTACAGGGCCATCTGCTTGGCCTCACTACCAGTCCCAGTAAATGTTTAAAAACCATGTATGATCTACACAAAATGAATTCTATAATAAATCATGTGTGTGAAACTACTGAATGTGGAGTAGAAGAAACACAACATTGAGGGAGTCATTTTTCCAGTGAACACTCTGTTTTACAATTTCCCCCAGGGTCAACAATCACAATTTCAGTGACAGAGAAGGGTTTTTTGACCTTTTATATCCTTTGCGATGATCTAATAACAAAACAGTATTCATTTAAGAAACAGACATTCAGCGTTCAATGTTAAACACCTTATATATTATTATGTGGACAGGAGATTATGATTAAGATTCATGAAATGGAGATTTATACCAATTGCATAACTTTGTGTTTACTTGATAATAGAACTAAGTATAATCTAAGGAAAGCTGGATTGATCAAAGTTCCTTTGACCAAGGAAAGGTATAAGAGATTGAATTTCACCATTCATTTTTAAATTGCAATTTAAGTAAACAAGATAGGCACTAAGCGTCCCCATTTGTAGCTTGGGTTTCCCAGTTCTTGTATAAGTCTTCTTGTATACTAATATACTTTAGTACTCTAATGCATCCCTTGGGACCAGTTATGCTAAGGCACCATATATCACCACTGAATGAAAAGAAAGCGAATGTGGATTGTTTGCCCTTTTTTTTATAGGTTCAAACTTTCAAAATTGGTATTTATCTCCCCATTCAACCTATGCTTTGATTGCTATATACAATGCAATAGGTCTTCTTCCAGCTCGTCAAGGATCTTGTATCCAGAAACCTATTATGCAGAAATCTCTGAGCTACTGGAAGGCTTTCTCCCATAAAGTCCATTTTAATATAATAATTATAATTGACGGTGACCAATTGCATGAATTCATATTGGTGGCAAAACAATCCTATTGGGTTTATTTAATGTTTAAAAGATGTTATAGTAGACGTGGAGGATAATGTATCAAAGGTTGGATATTAGTTGTTTTAGAGGTTTTTGAAACCACAACTGAACTCACTTTTTTTCTCTTAAACTACAAATGTCATGGCATTAACTAAAAGATTTGAATTAAAAAAGCAGAAACGAAAAATTACGATGAACGATGCACTAAATAAATACGAATATCTCTAAAACCTCTACAAATGTTGAGTTTTCAAGAAAATTCCTAGCGAAAAAAAATCCGAAAACCTATAAAAGTCTGAATCCAATAGTCCAATAAGATAAGCCCAGCTCTTATTGACTTCTCCAGGACCTCGACAACTTTTACCTGGCTAAGTCTTGTATTAGTAGTTTTTGCACTTTACAAATTGAAAATTTTTTGAGCCTTTAAAAATAAAATGGGAAAACCACACATTTTTAAAAATTTATGAAAAAAAATCTAAATTTGATTCTAATAAATGGACCCCTTAATGTATGGTGATCCAAAATAAAGGAAGCCCCTTATCCGGAAAACCTCAGGTCCCGAGCATTTTGGATAACAAGTCCCATACTTGTACATAAATGCACTTCTGACATAAATATATGCAAATGTTTTATTTTATACTCACTTTTGGAAGAAAATAGCCCCTAAACGTCACATCCTGAGCAGTGGCATGGGGAAGATTCATCGGAACAATGTTACCAAATCTCTGGATTTCATGGAGAACGGCATCAGTGTAGGGCATGGATTTACGATGCTCAGTTTGCGGCTGGCTCTGTCCAATCACTTTTTCTATTTCATTCTGGACATTCTCTGTAATGCCGTAATGGTAATTGCAGTGGTTAGGAGATCAAATTCAAGTAATATTGAAATATTAACTATACCAGACATGCCATATATGTGAATGCATTCCTAATTAAAAATTTAAAATAATTTCTTAAATATATTACATGTTTTGGAACCTGAATTCTGGAGTTTTCATGATAGTGTATCTTTCCATAATTTGGATCTTCATACCCTAAGTCTACTAGAAATCGTGTTAATGTTAAATAAACGGCCACAAACTGTTTTTGCTTCCAATAAGGATTAATTAATTCTACGTTTGGATAAAGTACAAGTTACAGTTTTATTATTACAGAGAAAAAGGGAAATCATTTTAAAACATTTGGATTATTCGGATAAAATGTTGTCAATGGGAGAAAGTCTTTCAATAATATGGAGCTTTCAGGGTAACAGGTTTCCAGATAACGGATCCCAGACCTGTATGATCCTTTAGGAACTATTATCCCAGATATGCCAAAATAACATTGGTCTGGTATGTTGAGTTCAGCAGAAGACTATGGACAATGATCAATTTACTGGCCTGTCCACCCGCCATGTCATTTTTTTAGCAAATGGTAATAGGAATGATATAGAAAGATAAATGAAAATGTATTTTTTTTACTTTGAATCTCTGGGTATTTCATCATTAAGAGAAGGCCCCACCGAATGGTGCTAGAAGTTGTTTCCATTCCAGCAGCAAACAGATTGGACACAATCATCGTCAGATTCTCATCATGAAAGTACTGTTCATTTACATTCTTTTCCTGTAATACAGACAAGTACAATATTCCACTTAAATGGTCCACAAAGAATAAAATGTTATAGTTTACTACTTTTATCATTATTTTACAATAAACATAACATGGACTGTAAGTTTTCTGGGAAAGGAACCTTGTAACATCTGTTTCTCAGCACTAGTATTTCCGGTATTTGATTTAGGGATAATCTAATCAGTCAGAAAACTCAGTCTGGAATTAGATCTGCACAAAACTTAGTGACTATTTCTTGATCACAGACTATGAATGTTTTAGATAATTCATTACTGCTTTTAGATTGGAAAAGATTCACTACAGATATTTTTGACTGGCAAAAAGAAGTGAATTTTCCCAATGCGAAGAAAAGGTTTCCTGTGAAGTTAATTTGTCAATATTTTTTGATAATAATTAGTCCAATAGCTAAGCCCCAGCGAGTTAACATTGTCAGTGTATGCTGTACATAGGGGCCCACTAGTGATGAGCAAAATTTTCCCCAGCCATGGATTCACATTGAAAGTCCGCCCATTCACTTTTTTTGGAGTGAGAAAAATTGGGGCGCGTAATAAATTGCTGCGCTTTAAAAAAAATTGACGTTCGTTGACTTTGCGTTTCACATTTTGGCAAACAGAAACAGGACAGATCCGATCATCATTAGTGCCCACATATATGACAAGCAAGGAAGAAGTGCCAAATGAAACCCTGCTTAGGACAGGTGTTGAGCAGGGACGGCCTTAGGCCTATTGGACTAATTGGGCCGAATAGGGCCCCGCACCTCTGGGGGCCCCGCACCACAGGGCAGCACAGATAATATTTCCCTCAGCACATGATGCTGCCTGGCCTGCCCCCAACTTTGAGAGTCCAGCCCATCCCCAAATCCATAGGTCCAGCCCACCCCCAACTCTGATAAGCCAGCCTATCCCCCAACTCATAGGTCTAGCCTGCCCCCAACTCTCATAGGCCCAGCTTTCCTCCAACCTTGATAGGCCCTGCCTGCCCCCAATCCAACCAAGCCTGCTCCCAAGCTGAATCGGCCCAGCCTGCCCCAAAATAATTGGCCCAGTCCACTCTCCAATTTCCTCCCTCTCTCTCTTACCCTGTGTGCCCCTATTATGTGCCCCTATTTCATCCCTCTCACTCTCTTACCTTGTCTGCCCCTTTCTTTTCTATTTTGTGCCTGTATGCCCTTATTTTCCTAAATACTTGGTGTGTCAGTAGCCAGCAACACTTTGTCTAGGGGCCCCGCCAACATGGTCCCAATTGGGCCCCACATTTGATAGGATCAGCCCTGGTGTTGAGAACAGAGCTGCCTTATTCTGGACTTTGATCCTTATGATGAATGTACCATTGTGTAGGACTGTACTGGACCCCAGTGACTGAGCCTGTAATACTAGTGGCAAGGAAAGCGGAGCCTTTGTGACCCTATTGTTATGTAGCTCTGAGCCCCACATCCGATACCCTGTTGTTTGCAAGGGGAGCCTTTTGGGTCAGTCTCAGGGAACCCCCAATGCCCCAGTCCAATATTCCCTGCAGCTATAGCAGTGTGCAGGCTTAAGTGATTGGAGCACAGGACGAAGGAGCACTAGGGGAGGCAGCAGGAGAAGATGGAGCTGTTAATAGACAGGGCAGAAGTTGGGTATCAGGAAATTAACATGTGTGGAGTCAGAAGGCAAGCCGGGTCATTAACAATGAAGTCAAAGTGCCAGGGATTCAGCAGATAACTGGAACTAGAACAGAGCCAGTTCATACACAAGAATCAGAACAATTGTGGTACCAAGGGCTTTAGCAAAAATCAAAGTCAGGCCAATAGTTGAAAACACTAATCTCAACAGAAGGAATACCCTGACTCGAGCAACACCACTCTACACACAGAACCGGTTTGCTCAGGCAACAGTATAGGCAAGGTCTCTAACCCCCCCCCCCCATAGGTAATTGGAGGAAAGTTGCAGGTAAATTTTAATCCATATCAATGCCACAGCTGATCCTGACACATTGATGACAGATGGATTCATGTATGGGGGCAATTGTGCACCTATTAGTATATATAGCACTTAACAAATATCCCCCATTTAAGTACATCAGAAGCATCAAATGATATATTATATGGGGCAGTGACACACTCTATGACTGAATATAACAAACATACCCCCCTGCAGTAATACCTACTTGTTGCTTGACAAGGAAAGCATCAACCAAAGTCCTCTGGTCATTGACGTCCAGCTTATCTCTGTGTTTTGTGAAGGTCTTTCTAATGAACCTTTGATTCTCATCTGCATTTTTGGCAATAGTCTTGTGACTTCCAGGCAGCCATCTCATTACAGATGGGAACACGTTGTACAACTTGTAAACAAGATAAAACAAATATGTAATAAAGTTCAAAAGAGTCATTCACACAAAACATTTACATTTTAGAAAGACCATTGGGTATTCATGCTTTGTTTGTGCTTCACTAAATAATTGGAGATAGAGAATAAAGATTTGCTCAAACTGGGACCAACCAAGTTAACCAGCAATTTGTTGAGAGAACGTTATTTGGGTTAGTTATATTGGGTTACCCTAGACCAGCGACCCCCAACCAGTGGCTAGCGAGTAACATGTTGCTTAATAACCCCTCTCTCAGTGGCCTCAAAGCAGGTGCTCATTTTTGGTTTCCAGACTTGGAGGCATAAAGACCATATGTACTTCCAAACAGACCTACCTGTTGTCTGCCAGTCTACATAGGGGCTATCAAATAACCATTTACAGCCCTTATTGGACACCCCGGGAATTTTGTTTGTGTGGCAACCCAACTTTTTTTATATTAAAATGTGGCTCACAGGGAGCTAGTAGTTAGTGCTCTTATTACATCCCAAAAATGAGTGATAATAAGTGATGGGTGAATAAATTCGAATTTCCGCGTTTTGCCGCTGGAGAATAAATTCACGAAACTCCCCACAAAAATTAGCTGGCTTCGAAAAAATTTGGATGCGCGTCTGAATAGTCGCTTGCATCACAACCGTCACGCTTCAACACTATTCGGACGCCCATTGACTTTAACGCCGGTGTGGCCGTCAAAATTCGAGTTTTGACAGCGAAGTGAAACGGGGGAAGTTCGCCCATCACTAGTGATAATTTCTTTCCGTTTATTCAAGCCCTTATGCAAAAAAGAATGCAACGTTTTATTCTGTTTCCGTGTACTGTGCAAAAGGCGTGCATGTAAGTGTGATGTACTTCCATTTTTTACTCAGTCCGTGCCAATCGTGCGTGCAGCCATCACGTCAAGCATTTTGTGGAAAAGCATCAGAGTTCTCCTCATCTTAAAACAGCCCACATGGTTCACAATATATGTAATTTAAAGTAGGGGGATAACAGAGCCATAACCGTTCTATTTTTTGTCCTGCTTTTGTTTGGTTATAATAATAGTCACTGCTAGAAGATCTGTTCGTTTTTGATTCTTTTAGAAATGGTCTTTGAGGTCTACCAGGTTTGCCTGAGATCATTTTTAATTTCATATTATCATCTAATTTGTCTGGAAACAGACCCCTGTCTGTATTGAATAAAAGAATGTTCTTAGGCCTCGCCTTTTCCATCTGAATTATTAGTACATTCACTTCTTTCTGAGTCTGCGGTGACTGTGTCATTAACCAGTGTCTCCTGAACTATTTCAGAGCCACATCCACCATCACATGTTATTTCTTTAACGTTTTCCTGAGAGGTAGGAGCTTCCTGATCTGAAGGTTGGCTTGAGACAGATTTTTGAAATATAGTAATTTATCTTGACAAATTTTTCACTTGTTGTTGCTTAGCAGCTTTTAGTTTTCTTTTATGTGCACCACTTAAATATTCATGTGAGCTTTTTGACATTTTTAGATTATACTAGTGAATTGGCACTACACTAAATGTTGAATAATAAATTATTTGGACTGACTGAAGAAGAATTAGAACAACAAGAGATACTCCTAGGTGCTTAATAGTGATGGAATTCAAAGCAAATTTTTGTATTTTACCACCTGTGAAACCTCTGCAAAAATTGACAGATAAAAAAAATGTGCTGTTTGTGTTTCTTGCTGTCATGTGTCGTGCAAGAGGGCTATGGGGCAAATTCACTAAAGGACGAAGCGCCTAACGCTAGCGTTAATTCGCTAGCGTAGCGCATTTTCGTTAATTCGCCAATTCACTAACGGATGCTGGCGTAAATTCGCTAGTGCTACTTCACACCCTTATGCCTGGCGAATTTGTGCAACGGACGTAACTACGCATATTCACTGACGCGCGAATTTGTCTGAACGCTACCTTTTACGACAGACTTCCTTCACTACCTCAGACCAGGCGAAGTGCAATAGAGTAGATAGGGATTGCTTCAAAAAAGTAAAAAACTTTTCTAAGTCCCAAAAAACGCTGGCGTTTCTTTTTTTATGGGTGATAGGCTGAAAAAGATCGATCCCCCCTACATTTCCTAACTCATGGCACCTTAACTATAGAGTGGGCACATGTGTAGGGCAAAATAAACATTTTATTTGCTGTTTTGAAGGTTTCCCAGGCTTGTGTAGTGATGCTACATATGCCTCCATTGTAACTTGAATTTGGCGCTGTATGCAAATTAAGCATCGCTAGCGTAACTTCGCTTTGCTAACTTCGCAACCTTACGCTTCCCCTGAGCGCAACTTCGGATTTTAGTGAATTTGCGTAGCGCTGGCGAAAATACGCCTGGCGAAGTGCAGCGAAGTGGACGCTGGCACAACTACGAATCTTAGTGAATTTGCCCCTATGTCTTACATGCAGGAGGAACCTTGCACAGTGACTTTTACAGAAAATCTGCATCTGGAGGGCAAGGGAAGTTTCCGACTGATGAAGCTGTTCAACAATTTCCTTATCCACATCCAGGAGAGATGGGCAGCTGAGCATCAGGGATCAGATATACCGGGAGTGCATCTGCAAGCAGTCCCCTCATTGTAACCTTGCTCGGAATTGGTCAGTCTGGCCCAGGAGCAGTTTAAGTTGATCCATGGGGAGGTGAGAGACATCAATGACAATAGCCCTGGAAGCCCTCGCTTCCCCAGCGCCGACATACCAGTGGAGGTGTCTGAGAGTGTCGGTGGGTACCAGGATTCCTTTAGACATCGCTACAGATGAAGTTGTGGGGGTCAATTCCATCCAGAGGCTAGAGCTTTCAGATCTTAGAGAACAGCCACTGCCCACACAGACATGCAGACTTGAGCGGATGGGGTCAAATATGCTGACTTGGTGCTCCCATTCATGTCATTGGTGTGTAGGATAACACCCCGGTCATCAGCATCACCCCCTTACCTCTATCAGAGCCGGGGTCACCTACATCACCGAAGCAGCTGCCAAAGAGAGCTTTGTAGCGCTGATCAGCACAGCTACATGATCGTGTCCACCTCTGCTCTAGACTGGGAGAAGATAGCAGAGTACAATCTGAGAGTGGTGGCCGAAGACCTGGGGTCATCACCTTTTAAAACTGTTAAGCAGTGCACCATTCAGGTGAGTGATGAGAATGACAATGCCCCTGTTTTTGCAAAGCCAGTGTACAAAGTCTCCATGCTGATATAACCCTCCCCCAGGGCTTATATCACCACCGGACTTTGGTCACAATGCTTAAGTTATTTACAGACTAGTGGAGACTATAATGATTTTTGCACCGTTTTCAACCTACGTATCGCTGAACCCTGCAAATGGCGCAGTCTATGCACTGAGGACTTTTAACCAGGAGATTCTCAAGCAGCTGGACCTGAAAATCCCAGCAGCAGCAGCGCGATCATAAAGGTGAAAATCTTGGAGACATGGACCAGAATGCGCCTGTGATCATCCAGCCAGCCCTGTCCAACGGATCTGCAGAAGTCGTGATCCGCCAAAGTCTAGAGCCCCGCACGACACCTGTCTGTACCAAGAAGGCACTGTGGTTCACCACAATATAAAACAAAAACCCTAGATCCTTCTCATTTAAGGAAACTCCCAACACACTGCCATTTAGTGTATAACTTGCATTTATATTATTTTTGCCAAAGTGTATAACCTGCATTTATCAACATTGAAACTCATTTTCCAGTTTGCTGCCCAGTTTCCCAACTTAGACAAATCACTGTGCAAAGTGGCAGCGTCCTGCATGGAACCTATAGTTCTGCACAATTTAGTATCATCTGCACAAATAGAAACAGTACTTTCAATGGCCACCTCCAGGTCATTAATAAACCAGTTGAAAAGCAAGGGACCTAGTACAGAGCCCTGCGGTACTCCACTAACAACACTGGTCCAATTAGAAAATGTTCCATTTACCACCACTCTTTGTAGTCTATCTTTTAGCCAGTTCTCTATCCAGGTACAAATACTATGTTCCAGGCCAACATTCCTTAATTTAACCAGTAACCTTTTACAGTGGAAGAAACAAAGCTTAATAGCAAAATACATCAGCTTACCATGACAGTAGGACTCCCTGAAAGCCTTATGTTTTCATTGATTAGACTCATTAATCTCAGAAATATGGGATCCTGATAGTCAAACCGATGTCCAAGGACAATAGATACAATGATATTAGCCACAGCTGCATTAATTATCATGGTGTTTTCAAAAGGCTTTCCTAGGGAAATAAAAGAACCAACACGTATTGCTTGAATAAATACAAGTATTTATTTCTTCCTTATACCCTTTGCTCATCTTGCAGTTTTAATATTATCTAAAGATGAACTGTCTTCCATCACCAAACTACCTTGATGCACAATAAATACAATACCCTGAAACAGATTTCTTTAATAAATTGGTGCCACTATGAATTGATGGAATCAATGTTAAGAGTGCAGTGTTTATATATCAGATGTAGGAACCCATAGGGTTAATGTGCCCCTATGGCTTTAAACCCCTACACTTCCTGATCTCCCTAGTTGTTATTTGCATAGTTGTGCTATTGGCCAAGAGGTGTTGAGATCACATCCTGTCACACTTTGTGAGTGAGTGAGAAGGGGTGGATCTTCCTCTTTGGTTACTGGTTGCTGATCCAGCTGGGTGTTTCCAGGGAGCCTGGGTACAGCAAGGCTCAGTAAAGCCAGTTTGCACTAGAGGGACCTGAACCTCTAGTGTGGAAGTCGGGGAGCAGGGACCCTGAGAATGAGGCTAGTAAATGGCAGGAATATATTGTTATAGACTCTCTAGGAGAGTAAGACAAGAGAGGGAAGAGAGAAAGAGCAGCTTTGTGCTCCATCAAGGAGGTGTAGCAGGGAGGAGCTTCCCAGGCTGTAAGATTTGCCCACAGTAAAGGGACACAGTGGATAGGGTGTCAGGCTTTAGGTTTTCCTCCCTGAGCCCTCCACTGGGTGAGATCCAGACCACGTGTGAGGTATTTCTGCCTGGAGGGAAGTCGTTCTGCCTTGTCTACATCCTCGGGGAATGCACCTGCCTCCACCTCTGATACACTGTCTGAGCTGTGTGCCTATACTGTATATTCTGCAAATGCCTCTTTACTGATGTAAGTAACCTGTGGATCATTTGTCTCTGATAAATAAAGCTATTTTGTTCTATTTGATTTGCAAGAACCTCCTGGCACCCAATACTTTATTGGTTAAAGCACAGTAGCCTATGGGAGTTGTAGTTGCACTAAATTGCACCTATAATCCTTCCCATTTGCCAAGGCCCTGCCTTAAGTTTTAAGGGCAGATTTATCAAAGGTCGAGGTGAATTTTCGAATGAAAAAAATTAAAATATCGAGCTATTTATGCTCTAGTATACTAGCTGGATGTTAAACCCGTTGGCCTGTATAGTCCAAAAACGTTACATCTATATATAAGCTGCCTAACTGCTAGTTGATCCAGAGAAAGATGAAACATTTGAAGCCTCTCCAATTTGCCTCAGAGGGGGAAAACAATCCTTCCTGACTCAAAATGGCAATGGGACCAGTCCCTGGATCAACTTGTACTATGAGCTATCTCCCATGACCCTGTATTCCCTCACTTGCCATCCAACTAGTGATGTGCGGGCTGGCCAGTACCCGCGGGTCGGGTTTGGGCCGACCTCGCACCCCCATCTGTGGGTGGCGGGCGGGTCTGGGTTGAGCTCTTCTTCCTGCTCTCCCCGCCGCCACCTTACCCTGCCGGCTTCTGAAGCAGATAATCCAAATCTAGAAAGACCAACATCACTACTGAAATAAACATACAGTATAAACAGACCAACCTTTGTAAGATTTAAACTTCTCCACCAGGAAATCACATTCCTCATTAATTCTGTCTTCTATGGAACTCCTTCCCATCCCAAAATCTCTTAAGGTTGAAAGAGTGAATCTTCTCATCACTTTCCAGTTCTCACCGTGAGAAAATAGAACACCTGAACATTAATTTACATTTACAGTTTAGAAATGGTTTCCCCTTCGAAAAATACACATAGAAAGTAAGCTTTTTCCAACATTGGTTGTTGATAATATTGTTATCAAAATCATCCACCAAAACAATTAGTCTAAAATAGGGGTTATAAATTTATGACTATGCAGCAGTTGAAAACTATGTTACAAGGAATGACTTGGGAGGACTTGGGTGGTCAAGTTTCATTGTGGCATTGCAATGTATAGAGCATGCAACTATTGGATTCATCTTCTTAACTCCCTTTAAAGAAAAGGTGACAAATATATGGAATAACCTTCCTCAAGATGTGATGGGATTAATTCAAACATGCATGGGAAAGACACAAAGCAATCTGAAGGGTTCAAAAGAAAACTTGAAGTAAGCATTTAATGGGCAGACTGGATGGACCAACTGGTTCTATCTGCTATCAAATTCTTAAAACTCATAAATTCGAATTATAGTTTCCAAAACAAATCTTCAATATTTATTTAGTGCTAAAAATGCTAAAATATCAAATCTAAAGCTTTGGTTTCTGTTTTTTAGATTATATTTAGAAATGTTTGTAATATTTAAAAAAAAAATTAAAATGGAAAAATATTAAAATTCTCAGATTTGAATTTTCATAAATAAGCCTCCCCGTGTCTATGTGTGTTGGATGATACTGTATGTGAGAATCGGTTCTTTGGTCTGTGAGCAATAATGAGCAAATTGAAATTGCCAAGAACAGAATTGTTAGACTTGATTGACTTACCGTATTCCTTCGATATATCTCGGAAAATAGGTATTTTTGGCCTTTCGGAAAATTCCTCTGCATAATTAACAAGAGCGTCTTTTACTGTTTCATATCCGCACAACACAACCATCTTCTGGCCTCCTATTTGTATGCTGAATACAGGGCCGTATTTCTTCCATAACTGGAAAATAAAATTGAAACAAAACACAAACATAGAATTTACAATCATTTTTGTGGTGCTTCATTTTTTAGAAGTATTTGTATCCTGCTCTGTATTCTCCCCCACTTAAAAACTTGTGTAGAACAAAAAGGTGAAGTATACTAGTGTTGCCTCATGGGACAAATGAGACAAGAGCATATGCAGTTGAAACCAATCAAGACCTGGTTTTAAAAGTTCATGCTCAGTGTTTGAGATTGCAGATAAGAGGACCTGAAATGCAAGATGGCACCCTTCAGCCTTGATGCAACCATCTTTAGGAGGTCCACAGTGGCATGGTTTGGAAGAACAAGAGGGCTCTTCTCAGTGTTGAAGATGTTGAAGTGTTGAAGATTGCAGAGACACTGCCTTGCTGCGACAATGTTTAGTAGGTCCACAGTGGCATGGTTTGGAAAAAACAAGATGTCTCTTTCTGGATTGCAGAGAAGAGGACCTAAAATGCAAGATGGCACCCTCCAGCCTTGTTGCGACAATGTTTAGGAGGTCCACAGTGGCATGGTTTGAAAGAACAGGAGGGCTCTGGAAGGGGCCTACTTATTACTCAGGATTTAGTGCTCTTTTCAGACACTAACAGGCAGATTTTACTCTTCTAAAGATGTTTGGAAGTCAACCGAAAATTAAAACTGAAATCTTTGGACTGATTTACATACATAAGTGCTAAATTGCACATGTGCAGCTACCCCTAGCAACCAATGCAAAATGCATTTTATAACATCCACTAGACTGTTCAAACATGTGTTTCCTGACAACTTTACATTTGCAATTTATGATCTATGTTAGTAAATAAGCCCCTCTAAGTTACTATGTGGTCCAGACGGATATAGATTGAAATTGCTGATACGTATCAACCACTCTGTGTCAAAATGCAGGTAAATATTCAGGTGTATAGTGTAAAATGTACCTTCTTATTTACTTTCACTTTTATATTATCTTCCAATATGTTGTTAATAGACAGAAATTTAGCAACGTAATATCTGTTTTTTGTTTGTGTTTTCAGGTACTTCTTAATAATACAATAAGGGGCAGATTTACTAAGGGTCGAATTTTGAAGTTAAAAAAACTTCGAAATTCGACCCTAGAATTGAAATCCTTCGACTTTGAATATTGAAGTCAAAGGATTTTTAGTGTATTCGAACGATCGAATAGAAATCGTTCGATCATTCGATTAAGTAGTTCGAATCGAACGATTCAAAATATTTTTAGCGATCGATCAAAGGATTTCTATTCGATCAAAAAAACGTAGAAAAGTGCCGTGGAAGGTCCCCATAGGCTAACATTGCACTTCGGTAGCTTTCATTTGGCGAAGTATGAAGTGAAAGTTTTTTTTAAAGAGACAGTACTTCGATTATCGAATGGTCGAATAGTCAAAAAATTTTTACTTCGAATCAAAGTCGTAGTAAATTTGAAGTCTTAGTATCCTATTCGATAGTCGAAAGTACCCAAAAAATTACTTCGAAATTCGAACTTTTTTAACTTCGTTCATAGTTGACATACCAGAAATACTATTGGAAGAGGACCAGCCAGAGCCAGACAGGTGCATTCAAACCATGTACTCAACTGTTGGTGCAAATGAGGCCTTGGAGAACTCCCTGAGCACAGAGGGGTAATTAATAAGCTCAGATATCAGAAACTGAGCTACCGATTGCTTCTACAAAGAAAGAAATCTTTGGGATATGCCCATTACTTTGGTTAACATGGTTAATTTACTACCACGGGTGCTATAATTTACCAGTGTACTTTCCAAAAGAAACCCAATTAGCACTCAGATTACCTAAAGAAATTATGTGATTGGTTGCTACAGGTAAAGATGGACATACACCTAAATATCTGCTTGTTTGGCAAGGTCACCAAACAAGTCAATTTTTGCCCAATATGGACACCTATGTCCTGGGCCATATGGGGCTCATCCAATTGTTTGGCCCTCAGGCCAATGATCAGATCATCTCATGAGCCAATTCAGGCCATTGAGAGTAGACCAATGCAGTACTTACCCTTACAGAATTTTTAAACCAGCCCTATAGACATTTTTTGGTCAAATATCTGCTGGGAAGGAAGTCGGGAAAGGCCCATACATGGGCAAATAAGCAAACAACTCAATATGAAAGGGCTGGATCAGCAGTCTAAACGTGCCGGTGTATGGGCAGCTTTACCGCACTGGTAAAGTTTAGTCCTTTGAAAGCGGAAACAGCAACATAAGCTTAGGCACTCCACGGATTCCACAAAGGGTCACAAAGTAAAAATGAAAAAAATGTTTTTTATTTGAAGTAGTTTTACATAAAATAGTCACCATCTCTATTTGTCCTATTAGTTTAGTGTCTTAGAACACTTAGGGGCAGATTTATTAAGGTTCGAGTTGAGTTTTCCATGACATTTTCAAGTTTTCAAGTCAAAAATCTATTTTTCATGATTAAAATCTCAATTTTTTTTTTTTTTAAAAAAAACTAACATTTTTCAAGATTTATTATGCACAGATCCTGGAAATAGTTCAAATACAAGAATACACCATCTAAAACCTGTTGAGGTCATGGAGGAGTCAGTGGCAGAGGTCCATTGAACCATTAGAAGATTTTAATCGCCTTCATGATGTTTTAGTTTTTTCTGAGGGTTTTTTCCCTGATTCCAGTTTTCAGGTCGTTAACCCCAAACTTACTGATTTGAGTTTTTTCCATTCAAGTTTTTTCTTCACATTGTGAGTTTATTTGAGGTATTAAAAAACTCTAAAATTTTGATAAATAACACCCTTAATCATGGGTTGATTAAGCATGAATGTGATTAAGTGACTTTTAGGCATGAAATGCGTTGGAAGAATAGAGATGTTGACTATTTTTATGTAAACTTGAAATAGAGTGCCTGTGCCTATTCTGCTGTTGTTTTTTGCGATTTGATGTTCCTTATGCTGCGGGTCTGGGGCTGGTGCACCTGGACCACTTTGTCTACCTGGTGAGTTTTCCAGATTTTGGCTCATTTGTGCCCCTTTTCTTTGTTTCTCATTTAGAATAACACTCAGCCAATTTGCACCTAGGCAGTAACCCATAGCTACCATTTAAATATGTGCTTCCATTGTTTAAAGGAGAAGGAAACCCTGGGCGCAAAACCCCTCCCCCCTCCCCTGTGTTGCCCCCCCTCCCTCCTACCTCCTACCTGTCCCCCTGGGCAAATGCCCTTGACTTGTTACTCACCCCTCTGCGCAGGTCCTTTTGCCCGGGGGGACAGGTAGGCCAGGGGGGAGGAGGGAGGGGGGGGGCAACACAGGAGAGGGGCGAGGGGTTTTGCGCCCAGGGGGTTTCCTTCTCCTTTAACCTGCAGCTGGCTGAAAAAAAAAGCTAGCGACTGATTGGTTGTTGTGGATTACTGACTATCTGCAGTTACACCCAGTGTTTTTAAATGAGCCCCACTGTCTTTTATTATGTAACTTCATTTGACCCAACAAAAACTAGTATTTACCTGATATACAAAATATTACCTCTAAGTATGTTAAATAGGGTCTCTTCAGATTAATAATGTTGATATTCCCAATGACTGGTAAAGGCTTCGGTCCAGGGGGGAAATTTTTGAAATTGTTCCTTTTCCGTCCATACAGTAGATTTGCCAAAATGAGGCACAGGACAACTGTCAGAAGAACCGTAACTGGATCCCCAAGGAACATGGTCACGGCTAAATCTGCAATAAGAAGATAAGAAGATGTTACCCAGTGGTGGAACCACTGATACAGCAGAATTCACAGTTGTGGGGAGATCAGGGTAACAGGGAGCCAGTACCAGGGGGTCTTCAACGTCATAGTCCCGCCCCTCCCATACTGCTGTCGTACATTTAAAATAGCGGCATATGGTGAGGGAGGGGAGGTGGGGCACAGGCGGGCTGGGAGGAGTCTTGGGGAGGGGGAATGTTCAAGCCTGTTCGATTATTTTGTGGGGGGCCCAACATACCCAAGTTAAGCCACTGATGTTATTAAAGCTGTAACTTTGGAGGAAATGCATAAACATATTTTAAAATAAAAATATACACCTTTATTTCAACTTAAATTAAATGAGCCATAAGTCCTGTTTTTTTTAAATAAAGCATTATTTGACGTATTATCTTTTATCAAAGGGGTTGTTCACCTTTGATTTAACGTAGTATGATGTAGAGAGTGATATTCTGATATTATATGTGGTTTTTGACTTATTTAGCTTTTTATTCAGTAGCTCTCCAGTTTGCAATTTCAGCCATCTGGTTGCTGGGGTCCAAATTACCCTAGCAACAATTCACGGATTTGAATTAGAGACTGGAATATGTATAAGAGAGGCCTGAATAGAAAGACGAGTAATAAAAAGTAGCAATAACAATACATTTGTATAACAATACATTAAAAGTCATAATTTTGACATTTTAAAGTCAGAATTATGAGACTAAAAATCTGAATTATCAGATTAAAAATCATATTTGTGAGATTGGAATTAATAAATCAGATTTTTTTTTTTTGCTTGCCCCAGTGCAGAAACACTTTTCATAAGACTAGACTTGTTCCTATAAATTCCTTCACACTCCTCTGCAAGTTCCAGACCCATCAAGTCCCAGCAGGTCCCAAACTGGCACCCACAGTAGGGCACAAAGTTAGCAGTGACACCCCAGCATGTTAAGCATGGAAATTCCTCTACAAACAACACCTATTTCCTCTCTCTCTCTCTCTGTAGCGTCACAATGAGAAGTAATGGTATCTTTTGGGCACTGTGGATCTTTACATTCTGGCATCAGGATACTCAGAGGTTTGAATTGTAATGGGGCTGAGCTGCTTCTGCAAAGGAATTCGGATTTACTCTGAATGTGGCTGAATCCAGAGCCCCGGGGGTGACTGCAAGGTGTGCAGATGTGCAGCAATTGGAAAAAGAGAAGAAAGGAGCAGAATAAGAAGTACAGAATTATATTCCTGGCTGTTGTGCAGGTTGGACTTGTTTGTGATGCACCATTTATGTGGGTTTAAAAACTCTGCCTAAATGTTTTAAATTCAGAGTTGATTAAAAACATTCTCTGTCTGACGACTATACAGGTATGTGACAGTGGCTTTATCTCCCTCGTCTTTTAATTTTTATCTCTATTTATGATCTGCAGAAAAGTTGCCGCTGCATATAAATCACATGTCTGAGCTCAAAAATCACAAATCAAATCGCAGTCACAAATCAAGCCTCAAAATATGTGGTCTGAGGCAGCTGTATAACTCAGCCAGTCCTTTATATGGTCACAGAACCCCTCAGTGACTTCTAATATCCTTATCATTTACAGTAGGGGGTACATTATCCCTTATAATACATGAGTGATACTCAGAGTTCCCTGTATAACTCAGCCTGCAGCCTTGTGCCTTTATATGGTCACAGAACCCCTCAGTGACTTCTAATATCCTTATCATTTACAGTAGGGGGTACATTATCCCTTATAATACATGAGTGATACTCTGAGTTCCCTGTATAACTCAGCCTGCAGCCTTGTGCCTTTATATGGTCAAAAAACAACCCCTCAGTGACTTCTAATATCCTTATCATTTACAGTAGGAGGTACATTATCCCTTATAATACATGAGTGATACTCAGAGTTCCCTGTATAACTCAGCCTGCAACCTTGTGCCTTTATATGGTCACAGAACCCCTCAGTGACTTCTAATATCCTTATCATTTACAGTAGGGGGTACATTATCCCTTATAATACATGAGTGATACTCTGAGTTCCCTGTATAACTCAGCCTGCAGCCTTGTGCCTTTATATGGTCAAAAAACAACCCCTCAGTGACTTCTAATATCCTTATCATTTACAGTAGGGGGTACATTATCCCTTATAATACATGAGTGATACTCAGAGTTCCCTGTATAACTCAGCCTGCAGCCTTGTGCCTTTATATGGTCACAGAACAACCCCTCAGTGACTTCTAATATCCTTATCATTTACAGTAGGGGGTACATTATCCCTTATAATACATGAGTGATACTCAGAGTTCCCTGTATAACTCAGCCTGCAGCCTTGTGCCTTTATATGGTCACAGAACAACCCCTCAGTGACTTCTAATATCCTTATCATTTACAGTAGGGGGTACATTATCCCTTATAATACATGAGTGATACTCAGAGTTCCCTGTATAACTCAGCCTGCAGCCTTGTGCCTTTATATGGTCACAGAACCCATTAGTGACTTCTAATATCCTTATCATTTACAATAGGGGGTACATTATCCCTTATAAGAGTTCTACCAACCCCAATATGCAACTCTGTGTTTCAGCACAGGTACAAGGGAATAAAGGCTTATCTGGGGAGGGTCTCTGGTGCTGCAGGGAAGCTGGGGCCTGAGCAGGGGTCTTATGATTAATGTTTGGCTTTCATTATTCTTTAATTGCAAATTATAGATTTAATATGGTTTTAAAGGGGAGTTATGGTAACTACAGTATAAGAACAGAAGAACTGGCAGAATTTGGGCACATGTACTTAAATTTGTATAAATCCCAGTGCCCTGAAATCTCTGCTGTCCATCAGAATTTAGTAAAGGTATGGGATTCGTTATCCGGAAAAACATTACCCAGAAAGCTCAGAATAAAAGAAAAGCCGTCTCCCACAGACTCCATTTAATCCACATAATCCAAATGTTTTTTTCTTTTTTCTCTGTAACAATAAAACAGTACTTTGTACTTGATCTCAACTAAGATAATAATTAATTAACTGGAAGCAAAACCAGCCCATTGGGTTTATTTAATGTTTACATGATTTTCTAGTAGACTTAAAGGTGTGAAGATCCAAATTACAGAAAGATCCGTTATCCACAAAACCCCCATACCTGTAAATTGTTAGTCTCAGCCTGTTAATGGGACTATAGACATAGCCCAGGGCTGCAGAGATATCAGTACACCAGGAACACTTTCTTTCATTAAAACTGTGTACAAATCCTATACAAAACCACAGAAGTGAATGTGCAATGTGTTTTCTCTTACATTGGTGAGAGGCGCAGAGACAGAAAGCTGCTGGTTTCTCCTCCGATCTCTTGTCTTCTTAAACAAGTTCCCAGTGCAGGTGATCTCCCACCTTAGAGGCAAAGAGCCCAGATCTGCCCTCCCTATTGCTTTAAGTAGGAGTTAGCCCCGCCCACCGTGGACTGACTGCTTTTATATTGAAAAGACTTCTGAAAAAAACGGCTGCAGATTTATAGATGGGGTTGAATGGCCAAGAGGCACAGGTCATGTTACTAACTAGATAAGCATTAACCTGTATTTGCACATTTCACATTGAATATAAACACTGATAAACACAAAAACAAGAATAACGAATGCTAATGTAACTGAGTGCAGCCTGGTTGTCCATAAACTCCCAGTATTCCAGTCCTGTAAGGCAAAGGAATGCAGATATACTGCTCCAGTATGGGAGGGTTTGTTACTGGGGTTGGGCAGATCTCATTACTCACAACAAGCTTGTTTCTCTCTGCCTGCCCTCAACATATATGGAGTTTTATGCTTCTCTGGTTTTAACTGGTGCCAGTGATCCCCAAACCGCGGTTCATGGGCAACATGGGCTTCTTTGTGAATTCCTGGTTTTGAGGCAAGTTTTGGTTTCATAAATACTAGGGGGCAAACTTACTAAAAGTAACTAAAGCTGGCCATAGATGCAAACAGGGTCGGACTGGGGGACCCGGGGCCCACCGGGACTGGTGTCCAGGGCCCCCCTCTGGCCCCCGCTACCTACTTGTTAGGCGAATCGCCACTCCGCATAATTGCCCAGGCGGCACATGCGCAAACGGAAACGGCGCTCAGTGCGCATGTGCAAACGGCGCTGCGATGCGCTGAAATTTTTTTAATTATTTTTTTAAAAACTGTTGGGGAGAGGGGGACTGGCCCGGCGGGGGCCCACTAGGGTCGGGGCCCACCAGTCCAGTCCGACACTGGATGCAAAGATCCGATCGTACGAATCATCTTAAGATCGGACTTTCCCATCTCCCGACCCGCCACTAACCATTCAGATCAAAGTCTTACCAGTCAGATTAGTTAAAGAACAGATCAGCAATGTTCTGCCCCTGACAGCAATCGTACGATATCTATGTCCAACCAAAGCTAGTGACAGTCTCCCACTGAAAATCGTACGATCGGCAATACATGCAGAGATATTATCGGCAGCCGACAGAAATTTTCTAACCTGTCCGATCGACCAAACGACCGATCTCCCCTGGACGAAAAATGTCGGGACTCTCCACACACGTTCCGAAAATCGTACGAATCCTCGATTTGTACGATCAGATCTTTGCGTCTATGGCCAGCTTTACACTAGCTAAAATTCGCCAGTCTTAACGTCATTTTAGTTACTTCGCCAATTTACTAACGGTCGCCGCGTAACTTCACTAGTGAAGGAGACTCTAGCGGTACTTCGCTCCCTAATGCCTGGCAGTGGCAAATTTTCGAATGAACGTAACTACGCAAATGCAATAAGATGTGGATTTTACTGAACGTTACCTCTTGCGCCAGAGTTATTTTATTAAGGTTCCCTGGGCTTGTGTAGCTTGTATACGTCCATTGAAATTTAACTTCCCGCCATATGCAAATAAGGCAACGCTAGTTCAAATTCGCTTTGCTTGCTGCAGTAACGCTAGCGCAACTTTGCCAGCGTTTGGCCCTGCCCTGGGCGCAACTTTGGATTTTAGTGAATTAGCGGTGTCGGAGCGAATCTTCGCCTTGTGAAGTGTTGTGATGTGAGCAAAGCCGTTGCTGGCAAATTTTCGGAGGTTAGTGAATTTGCCCCAAGATGTTCTGCCCAGCAGAGCCTCCTGTAGGCTTCCAGTCCACATAGGGGCTACCAATAGCCAATCACAGCCCTTACTTGGCACCCCCAGGTACTTATGCTTGTGTTGCTCCTCAATTATTTTTACATTTGAATGTGATGGGTATAAAAGGTTGGGGACCCCTGCTCTAGAGTAACCAGATAACCAGACAGAGGTCACCATCAGATTATAATAATATCAAGATACAGTATGGAGTAGAACTAAGCCTTCACTGTCGGGTACATTTGAATGTGGCTCACAGATAAATAAGGTTGTTGGCCGCTGGCTTAGACATTTAATATCCCTCATTTGATCAAAAGAAAAAAAAAATAATTGAACTTAAAAAAGCTGAATTTGAAGAAAAGGGAGCTGTGCAGGGTTAATTTAGTATAACTGAAAGCTCAGCTGTAATTACCATAGACAACCATTGAACTAAACCCCTCCAAGTCTCTGCATAAGGTGTAAAAAAAAAACAAAAAAAACACTCAAATCACATAGTTGCTCAAAAATGCCTTTGAATGGATATTTGAATGATTACTTATTAAGTCTTTTAGCAGAGACAATTCACAGTATTGTCAATTTGCAGCTGCAACAAATCACAGGCAAGTAGCACCGTGTGTCTTTGGCCTAAAACATACAGTAAATAAAGTCTAACTAAAGAAGTATCTAGAAATGTTGTACGTAGGGTTGCCCTTTAAGCACGTATGAAATCCACAGTCAGCCTGGCTAATTAGCAATTCATTTAGATGCATGCTGCAGACTGAACTGATTTATATGTAGCCATGCACCATGCATCTAAATGAATTGCTAATTAGCCAGGCAGGCTGTGGATTTTATATATGTTCAGTTTTAAAGGGGTGAGGTGGCAATGCTAGTTGTACATGATGTTTTGTGCTTCTGTACCAGCCCAAGGCAACCACACCTGTTTAGCAGTAAAGATCTGTGTCTCCAAAGATGCCCCAGTAGCTCCCCATCTTCTTTTCTGCTGATTCACTGCACATGCTCTGTGCTGCTGTCACTTACTGAGCTTAGGGACCCACTCACAATATACAGTACACATAGAATAGAAATGTCACAATATAAGGCTGATTAGTAATTAATACACATAATTACTACATGGCAGCACAGAAACCAGTGCAATTAGCATCAGAATTTAATAATCAGCAAACCTGTAGCATCAGCTTTTATTACAGACCAACCTCATTTTCTGCTGGATAATTAGTGACGAGCCCTAAGCTTAGCTTCTCAACAGCCAATCAGAGCCCACTGAGCATGTGAGTGTCACAGACACTTTCCAAGATGGTGACCCCCTGTGACAAGTTTGAAGTCCTGGATCATTGCTGCTATTGACAAGCTCAAACTTTAGCCTTGTGCATTAGGGTATCATAATTCCTTCAGCAAACACGGTTTTACGTTCTTGGTCTCTACTTCCCCTAATGAAGCGCCCGATGGCACCAAATGCGTCAGGAGGGAGGAGCTCTGTCACCATGAAGCACTGCGGTACCACTGTCTTTTTGTCCTTTTCATGTGAGATACTGCCTTTAGTTTGTATGTTTTTTGTTGTTGGCCTCCATTGAATTCCCTGGATGCCATTGTGTACTCTGATTATGATGACTAGGGGCTCTAATACTATGGAATATAAGTGGACATATTGGGCAGCCTTGGCTTGTTTGAGAGCTCAACCAGTACAGATAGGTAGCCTGCATGGATCACCTGTAGGGCTTTTAGGGCCTCTGAGAAGTATTGCTGTACATGGAAGGATCACCGGCACACAGGAGTTAGTTAGTTAGTTGAGCAGGGCAAGCCCTTGCAATTTTATTAAATGCAGTGCAACGTTTCGGGGCACGCCCCTTTGTCAAGCATGCCCCGAAACGTTGCACTGCATTTAATAAAATTGCAAGGGCTTGCCCTGCTCAACTAACTCCTGTGTGCCGGTGATCCTTCCACGTATCTTGGCTGGGTGGTTGCCGATTCCCCCATCACTGAGCACCAGGAAACTCTGCTGGGGTTTGTGAGGTGTGCGGTTTTTCCAAATTGGCTGTACACCCTGTCAAAAAAATCACCTACCTCCCTTTCAGCCATTTTGGATAGCTTCATAAAACCAGATGATCCAGTTATTCCTTTCATTTAATAGCAATTCAAATATTCCTCCTATTACTAGTTACTGGAAGAAAGAAGTCTCAATATCCATAAAAGATGATATCAAGGTGATATATCCATGTCTGGGGTAACCTTTGTCTTAATGATGATTGGCTTTACAGGCTAGACAGATTTATGAAGGTTGTCTGGTTGGTAGAGCCAATATCAAACCCCTAACCCCTTTCCCAACACTTCATTAGTGGTGTCTATTGGTATTTGTCAGTCTATTGTAGTCTCCCTTTGGGTTCTTTCAATATTAGATTTTTGGTGCTCAGTCATTTGTATTTGTCAGTCTATTGTAGTCCCCCTTTGGGTTCTTTCAATATTAGATTTTTGGTGCTCAGTCATTTGTATTTGTCAGTCTATTGTAGTCCCCCTTTGGGTTCTTTCAATATTAGATTTTTGGTGCTCAGTCATTTGTATTTGTCAGTCTATTGTAGTCCCTCTTTGGGTTCTTTCGATGTTAGATGCTCAGGGAGGATAATGCAGTCATTAGCATCTCCTTCATATATAAAAAGTGGATTCTCATGATCATGTCACATGGGACTGAAACTGAGGGGATTTGGAAACCCATGGGCTTTGTCTGTTACTAAGTACAATATGCTCTGTATTAAAGTAGTAGGTTATTCATGGGTTCATTCTACCTATTCTGTTTATGTTTTGTCTCTTTTCTGAAATTGCTGCACCCCAGAGTATTCCTCCAGGTCTCAAACTTCTGCATTTAGTTTTTCCACCTCTGCCTGTGAGTCTAATACATTTACGGGATCTGTTATCCAGAATGCTTTGGACCTGGGGGCTTCCAGATAAGAAATCTTTCCATGATTTGGAACTATATATATCTTGAATCTCCTAGAAAATAACTGAAACATTAAACCCAATCGGCTGGTTTTGCCTTCAATAAAGATTAGTTAGATCTTAGTTGGGATCAAGTACTTCAGGTATTGGATCCGTTATCCGGAAACCCGTTATCCAGAAAGTTCCAAATTACGGAAAGGCCGTCTCCCATAGACCACATTATAAAGAAATAATCCAAATTTTAATCAATGATTTCCTTTTTCTCTGTAGTAATAAAACAGTAGCTTGTACTTGATCCCAAATAAGATATAATTAATCCCCAACTGGAAGCAGAACCAGCCTATTGGGTTTATTTAATGTTCACATGCTTTTCTAGTAGGTATGAAGATCCAAATTACGGAAAGACCCGTTATCCGGAAAACCCCAGGTCCCAAGCATTCTGGATAACAGGTTCCATACCTGTACACTTGGATTATTGGATAAATAATGGATATTGGATAAAACAAAGTTTATGGGAGATGGCTTTCCTGTAATTCGGAGCTTTCTGGATAACGAGTTTCCACAGAATGGATCCCATACCTGTAGTTCATTGTGCCAGCTTCCAAACTGATTTTGCTTTCAACATAGTTTGTGGATTATCATAACCCCTGCTAATTGTAATGCTATGGTTTCATGTTCTAGTGAGTAGTGTGTACAATGCCCCAGGCTCAGATTTGTGTTGTTGAATGCAAGTTTTGGGAGGGAGCATTGGGGTAGGGAGGTGTAAAACCTGTATGACCAGATATTGCTTTACATTTCTACACCTTCCTATAGACCAGTTACTACAGCACACCAAAGAGCCTGTACATGTCAACTGATCTGACTGGCTATAATTATTCTTAATGTAAAGACTTAGGTGTCCTTTGTATATAAAGCATATTTCTTTTTCATTAAAAGAACCCCATTTGAGGCACCATGGGGCATGTGAACACCAAAAAAATATTTTTTAAAAAAAGGAAAGGTCCAGGGAAATTTACAAAATGTCAGGCACAAGAACCAGGAGGTGACCATGGGCAATAGAAAGGGGGTATGAAGAACTGGAAGAAAAAATTGGAAAATAATAAAATAAACTTAGGTTCCAGAGGGAACCCTGGGTGCATTTATCATTTAAGAGTAATCAAAGTTGAAGCAGGAACAAAAGTCTTTCCTTGAGGTTGAAGCGTCACTCTCCATATAAAAATTTTGCTGTTTTGCACTATAATTAGTGATGGGCGAATTTATTCGCCAGGCACGAATTCACGGCGAATTTGCGCGATTCGCCGCCAGTGAATAAATTCGAGAAACGCCCGGGAAAATTTGCGGCAAAAAAACGAGACGCCGGCGCCGTTTCGCGAATTTTTTGCAGTTTTTTCGGCGAAGCAAAACGGTGCAAATTCGCCCATCACTAATTATAATACTTGTGACGTGTGGATTCCTGCTTCAACATTGATTACTCTTAAATGATAAATGCACCCAGGGTTCCCTCTGGAACCTAAGTTTATTTCATTCTTTTCCAATTTTTTCTTCCAGTTCTTCATATATATATATTGATATGTGTGCAAGCTTCTGAAAAAAACCACTTCCCTGGGGATAAGAATGTACAGTGGGAAGATAACATCTAAAATCTTTTAACCCAAAACCTAAGGCTTCATTTAACCCAGGGGTCCCCAACCTTTTTTACCCGTTGAGCCACATTCAAATGTAAAAGGAGTTGGGGAGCAACACAAGCATGAAAAAAGTCAATTTGGGTGCCAAATAAGTGCTATGATTGGCTATTTGGTAGCCCCAATGTGGACTGGCACTTTATTTAGTTTTTATACTGGCACTATACTTAGTTTTTATGCAATTAAAACTTGTTTTCAAGCCTGGAATCCAAAAAGAAGCCCCTGCTTTGAGGCCACTGGGAGCAACATCCAAAGGGTTGGAGAGCAACATGTTACTCACGAGCTACTGGTTGGGGATCGCTGATTTAACCTCTCAGCTGCATCTCGCTGTTATGATTCTGCCTCACACCTAAAACTTGTTAGTAATCCAGTAAAAATGTTAAAGAAAAATCTTTCATGAAGCACAGAATAAAGGACTCCCCTTTCAGGTAAAAACGATTTCAATTTGTTTTTAAAAAAATTAGATCATCCACCCACTCCAGAATCTGAAGTCTCAAGCCTTAGCAAGTGATTTTAAGATTAGAAGAATAATGATTTATTCATTTAGAAAGCTAGTGTGGAAACAGTTGGTACATACAGACTGTATAAAATAGGGAGTAAATAGAAATACAGAAAAAATAACGAACTTCTCTCTGTTCAGGTTCAGGTAACCAGATCTCCAAAAAAAGGACTGGCATATAATTAGAAAAGACCAAGATATTGGTTAGGAGACATCTTAATTTATAAGGAACCCCAATCTTTTATTTTTTTAAGTTGTAATAGATCCGTTTCACAAGTAGCTTTTTTTCTGATAGTCATGCATATATTTGCCAGTGCATTTGTGAATTCCTCAACCTAACATTATTTTGTCTAGCCGCAACCAACACAATAATGCTGTGAGTCATTGACAGATTTTATCTGATTACATTGGTTGATTTCAGAATGCGTCAACACATAATAAACAATTAAATTAAATGAATTCTTAATATCTCAAAAACAATAAGAAAAAGCAATAACTTATTTAGGTCAGGATTCAGTGGCACAGTAATACAGGTATGGGACCTATTATCCAGAATGCTCGGGACCTGGGGGTTTCAGGATAATGGATCTTTTCGTAACTTGGATCTTTATACCTTAAGTCTACTAAAAAATGATGTAAACATTAAATAACCCCAAAAGCTGTTTTTTCCTCCAATAAGGATTAATTATATCTTTTTTGGGATCAAGTACAAGCTACTGTTTTATTATTACAGAGAAAAAGGAAATCATTTTTAAAAAAATTGTATTATTTCATTATAATCGAGTCTACGGGAAATTGCTATTCTGTAATTCAGAGCTTTCTGGACAACGGGTTTCCGGATAACCGATTAGTAAGAGGTATAAAGGGGCTGTTCACATTTAATTTAACTTTAAGTAGGATGTATAGAATGACATTCTAATACAATTTGTATTTGGCTTTAATTTCTTGTTATTTGTGTTTTTTATAGTTATTTAGCAGCTCTCCAGTTTATAATTTTGGGAATCTGTTGGCTAGGGTCCAAATGACCCTAACAACCACGTATAGATTTGAACAAAAAGTTGGAATATGAATAGGAGAGGCCTGCACAGAAAGATAGCAATAACAATACATTTGTAGCTTTAGGGTAGGGACACACTGGGCGATTTGGGGAGATTTAGTCGCCTGGCGACTAATCGCAGCGACTTTTCTCCCCGAATGCCTCCCCTCACTCTGCGCCTGGATAAAATGAAAAGTCGCCGGCGCTAATCACACACGGCGATTCGTTTTCCGAAATCGCCCGAAGTTGCCTCACGAGGAAACTTCGGGCGACTTCGGAAAACGAATCGCCGCGTGTGAGTAGCGCAGGCGATTTTTCATTTTAGCCAGGCGCAGAGCGAGGGGAGGCATTCGGGGAAGATTGGTCGTGGAAAGTCGCGGCGATTAGTCGCCAGGCGACTAAATCTCCCCAAATCGCCCAGTGTGTCCCTACCCTTATGGAGCATTTGTTTTTTTAGATGGGGTCAGTGATCCTCATTTGAAAACTGAAAAGAGTCAGAAGAAGAAGGCGGCAAATAATTCAAAAACTAGAAAATAGAGAAAATGAAGGCCAGTTGAAAAGTTGCTTAGAATTAGCCATTCTAGAACATCCTAAAAGTTCATTTAAAGGTGAACCACCCCTTTAATAACAGATGCCATTAATGAACAGCAGGGCTGAGTGAAGAGTGCAAGAACAGGTACTAGGGGGAGCACTAAGGCATCCACCCTCCCATCCCTTAACTTCATCAGATCATGGGCAGGGTGCAAAGGAGCTCTATACTCACCACACACAATATTTTTAATTCAACACAATGTACTGAGGGCAGCATGGATACGTTGTCAGTAATCCCAGTAATGCCCTTTTTTGCACTATGCCTTCATTGTCCCCTAAATGTCCCCTTCCTTCTTTTAGGGGCCGATTCACTAAATTCGAGTGAAGGATTCGAAGTAAAAAAACTTCGAATTTCGAAGTATTTTTTGGGCTACTTCGACCATCGAATGGGCTACTTCGACCTTCGACTACAACTACGAATCGAAGAATTCGAACTAAAAATCGTTCGACTATTCGACCATTCGATAGTCGAAGTACTGTCTCTTTAAAAAAAACTTCATCCCCCTACTTTGGCATCTAAAAGCTACCGAAGTCAATGTTAGCCTATGGGGAAGGTCCCCATAGGCTTTCCTAAGTTTTTTTGATCGAAGGATATTCCTTCGATCGTTTAATTAAAATCCTTCGAATCGTTCGATTCGAAGGATTTAATCGTTCGATCGAAGGAATAATCCTTCGATTGTACGATCGCAGTATTTGTGCTAAATCCTTCGACTTCGATATTCGAAGTCGAAGGATTTTAATTCCTAGTCGAATATCGAGGGTTAACCCTCGATATTCGACCCTTAGTGAATCAGCCCCTTAGTGTTTGCACTGACATCTGGATTTTGTCCCATTCACACTGGGCACTAGTGATGGGCGAATTTGTGCAATTCGCCGCCAGCGAATAAATTTGCGAAACACCCGCGAATAAATTCGCGAGACGCCCGCGAAAATTCGCGGCAAAAATTCGCCGGAATCAAAAATTTTTATCCAAAAAATGGACGCCGGCGTCAAAAAAAAGGCGCCGTTTCGCGATTCTTTTCGCCGAAGCGAAACGGCGCAAATTCGCCCATCACTACTGGGCACATGACACTATTGCCCAACAGAGAACAACAGAATAAACATGATGTCCTATTTAATCAATACACCACTATCATTTACCTACATGATCCAGCCTGGGCTGCTCAGTTGCACCCAAAAACGGGTCAGGCTTTTTTTGTCAATAAACAAATAAAGAACTGTATATAATTTAGGGAAAGGAATGCAGCTTATTTTCTATTTTTGGCCAGTTTTGGAGCTCAGAGTTGGATTGGCGACCACCTTTCTTTCCTGGTTCCTTTCCCAATATACACAAGAGCTGTGCAAGGGGTGAGCCCTTTAGCTGTGCAAGAAATCAGCTGCAAGAGATCAACAATCATAGGTGGATAATAATGACATTTTAAGGAGGCAAAGCCATCGCAACAAAAGACCAACTGCCATATACAGTATATATATATACAGTCATAAACACTTCTGTGTAAAGTGTAAAAATGTAACCTTTCCTAGTGCTAATCCCTGAATTAATTAAATGTAATTGCTAACTATATGTGTAGAGCACAGGCCAAAGTCTATGGAAATTCTGTCTGGAACATGTCTTAATAAGTTTGCCAGTTGTCTAAACTTGTTGAAGACTTTCTTGTATGGGTTCTTGTTTTCTGTTTATAGTTTCAGTTGCAGTGGATTCACTTGTCTTGTAAGTGAATTGGTCTTTGCCTTGTTTATTTTAACATAAATTATTCATAACATTGACATTTCAGATGATCATCAACTCCCAAACTGTAGCGCGCGTGTGTGTGTGTGTGTGTGTGTGTGTGTATGTATGGTGTCCCTTATGCTTGGAATTTCTAGACAAATCTACAGTATCTGTCTGTACACAATGCTGTTCTGTGAAGGCCATGGATGCCTCCAGCATGGGAACATAAACAGAAGTGGAACACGTTTAGTAATTTATTTGAAAAACAAACAATTTTTATAATAAATTTACAAAATGTAACTTGAAATAAAACTGATAAAAACTCAAATACATGCATATATTGAAAGTATTGCTTGAGAAATGGAAAACCATGCCTTAAGACTGGGGTCCCCAACTTTTGTTACCTGAGCAACATCCAAGAGGTTACATAGTTAAATTGGGTTGAAAAAAGTTCAACCCCTCCAAATGAAAACCCAGCATCCATACACACACCCCTCCTACTTTTAATTAAATTCTATATACCCATATCTATACTAACTATAGAGTTTAGTATCACAATAGCCTTTGATATTACGTCTGTCCAAAAAATCATCCAAGTCCCTCTTATAGTCATTAACTGAATCAGCATCACAACATCACCCGGCAGTGCATTCCCCAACCTCACTGTCCTGACTGTGAAGAACCCCCTACGTTGCTTCAAATGAAACTTCTTTTCTTCTTGTCTAAAGGGGAGGCCTCTGGTACGGTGATCCACTTTATGGGTAAAAAGGTCCCCTGCTATTTGTCTATAATGTCCTCTAATGTACTTGTAAAGTCTAATCATGTCCCCTCACAAGCGCATTTTTTCCAGAGAAAACAACCCCAACCTTGACAGTCTCCCCTCATAATTTAACTCTTCCCTCCCTCTAACCAATTTAGTTGCACTTAGTCTCTGCACTCTCTCCAGCTCATTTATATCCCTCTTAAGGACTAGAGTCCAAAACTGCCCCCATACTCCAGATGAGGCCTCACCAGGGACCTATAAAGAGACATAATTATGTTTTCATCCCTTGAGTTAATGCCCTTTTTTATACAAGAAAGAACTTTATTTGCTTTAGTAGCCACAGAATGAGACTGCCCAGAATTAGACAACTTGTTATCTACAAAGACCCCAAGATCCTTCTCATTTAAGGAAACTCCCAACACATTGCCATTTAGTGTATAACTTGCATTTATATTATTTTTGCCAAAGTGCATAACCTGCATTTATCAACATTGAACCTCATTTTCCAGTTTGCTGCCCAGTTTTCCAGTTTAGACAGATCACTTTGCAAAGTGGCAGCATCCTGCATGGAACCTATAGTTCTGCACAATTTAGTATCATCTGCAAAAATAGAAACAGTACTTTCAATGGCCACCTCCAGGTCATTAATAAACAAGTTGAAAAGCAAGGGACCTAGTACAGAGCCCTGCGGTACTCCACTGACAACACTGGTCCAATTAGAAAATGTTCCATTTACCACCACTCTTTGTAGTCTATATTTTAGCCAGTTCTCTATCCAGGTACAAATACTATGTTCCAGGCCAACATTCCTTCATTTAACCAGTAACCTTCAAGGTTAAAGTTCTTGGCAGGCAACTGAATCGAAATGTGGGACTGGAGTAACGGAACGAGCGAAGCGTAGTTAAAAAAAGGCTGTGGTCCAAACCAACCAGTCAGTGCAGTCAGGATCAGGCAAAGGTCAGTTCAGGCAAGGACAGGCAAAAGTCAAGAAACAGAGAATAGAAGCACACTAGACCTCTACACTAGACCTAAGTTAAGCAGTGAACAAATGGATGAGGCATCTTTAATTATTCTGATTTTGCTCCAAGAGCAATGATAGAAGCAGGTGCCAATCAAAATTACGCGCCAAAACCAACAGGACATGTGCTCTAAATCATAGGGAACCGACTGCGGGCAACCCCGAGAGGAGAGTGGTGGGTGTCCCTGCTGCCCCTCTACACCACCAGCTACTGTTACACACTGGTTGGGAACCTCTGCCTTAAGGCAACTAAAAATATTTTTAACATGTAAAATATAACGGTTTATCCATCACCATGAACTTATGTAGCTTATTTAGATAATTACTTTGTTTTTAGTGTAAAGTCACCATTTATTCTACATCCTTACAATGAGAATAATTATTTATAATCATTATTTTCTAAAAGATCGGAAGTTAAATTGCTCCAGCTTTTAACATATTGAATGTTGATCTTTCCTTCAGGCCCGTGGAATGGCGCAGACCATGCATTCCAGCGGCACGTTTGTGAATCCCACTTCTGAAGATAAATCAATGTTGGTGACGCCGGGCGGGAGCCGGAAGGAAAATCTCTGTAGAAGACTTGTGAAAAATATGAAAAGCTCCATTCTTGCCAATGTCTCTCCTGCGCAACCTCTGCGACCTGTTCAACCAATGAAAAGGCAGTATAGCTTGAATGCTACATTGGCAGGACATTCAAAGGCCGATAATTATACATTGCTATATGAATATTTACAATACCTGCTGAAAATGGCATAAAGGCTTCTTTCTTTAGAAAATTCCCTTCTGAATCAAGGAAATGATTTGGGTTGAACTGTTCGGGTGTCTCAAACTGAGTCTTATCTTTCAGAACAGAAGACAGCAAAGGGATTATATAGGTCCCCTAAAAAATAGTTTTGGAAACAGGTGATTTAATTCTTGTAAAATGTATTTTTGTAGTAATCAGAGGAACATATTTCCTGGAACTCAAATAACTCTCTCTCTACCTCTATTCTGCCAAACATGATGGAACTCCTCCCTTGCTTAATTAACCCTCGATATTCGACTAGGAACTAAAATCGTTCGACTTCGAATATCGAAGTCGAACGATTTAGCGCTAATCCTACGATCGAACGATCGAAGGATTATTCGTTCGATCGAACGATTAAATCCTTCGAATCGAACGATTCAAAGGATTTTAATACAACGATCGAAGGAATATCCTTCGATCAAAAAAGCACAGGCAAGCCTATGAGGACCTTCCCCATAGGCTAACATTGAGTTCGGTAGCTTTTAGCTGCCGAACTAGGGGGTCGAAGTTTTTCTTAAAGAGACAGTACTTCGATTATCGAATGGTCGAATAGTCGAACGATTTTCAGTTCGAATCGTTCGATTCGAAGTCGAAGTAGTAGTCGAAGGTCGAACTAGCCCATTCGATGGTCGAAGTAGCCCAAAAAACACTTCGAAATTCGTAGTTTTTTTAATTCGAATCCTTCACTCGAGCTTTGTAAATGTGCCCCTAACTGTGAGCTACAGGGAAGGTTTTCCATTCCTAGAATGCACCATGAGACAAAATAGATCAGAAAATTTATGTTCATTCAGGATGAAGAAGACAGTACAGGTTATCACCTGGGAAAAATAGGAGGGTCTGCGAGTGAGCACTATGTTCAGGAATTAGGAAGCTGGGAATGTAATCGTACAGCTGTTAGAGCTCAGAGTAAAAATATTAATAATGTTCTGTAATAAATAGAATTTTAGTGTTAGCCTTTGCCTTCCCCTCCTATAACAAAAATAATAGATTTAGGACTAGGTGTGAGACAGAAATGGCCACATTGGCAGAGATGTATCACCATTAGGGATGGGCACATCTGACCCGTTTTGCCAAGTGCATTAAAGACTAGGGGTGACAATATTATATTTGAGATGTGACCATTTTTTTCACCCATTAAAGTCTACGGGCATCATTTTTTTTCTTTTTTTGCAGTGAAACTTGGCAAAAATGTTGCTCATTAGTAATTACCACGCAAATGAAGTACCATGAGCATGCACAACTGTATCTGTCACGGTCGGCACCCTACACCAGAACAGAAGCCAAGCACCCTGGTCTCGGCTCGACTTCACCAGTTAAGTGACCGCCTTTGGCCTCAGGAGGAGCCCTCGGCGTACTCAGATGCCACCTGGACTTAATGAGAGGTGCAAGGCGTAAGTTCTGGCAGGCAATGGGGCACGACTGTTTACAAGGATACTGGAAGATAGGAAGCCACCAGGAAACCGGCAGGCCGGGCTAGCACAAGCAGGTAGAATAATCAGACAGGCCAAAATCAGGATAGAGATACCGTAGAATGGTCAATGGACAGGCAGAGGTCAGGATTGGAGATGTCAGAATAGTCACAGACTGGCAGGATCAAGATTGGAGAGTTCGGAGTTAACAGACAGGCAAAGGTCAGGATTAGAGAGATCAGTGTAGTAAATCAGGCAGGCAAGGGTCAAACACAGTAGATCAACCAGGAATCTCAAGGAATAAGCACCCAGGAACAAGCTAATATGAACCTAACAACGGGCAACTTGCTGAAACCTAAATTCCCCTTAAATACATTTGAATTTGGCACCATTGCGCGCTGCCGTCACACGCCAGCGTCACTTGCGCCTTTAAGAAACGATTGTGCGTGGCGCGCGCCTTAGGAGAAACCGGCACCAGGAAGGAGCTGCGCTGCGGGCATCCACGCCGAAGGAGCGGCGGTGGACCCTGCTGTCCACTAGACCACCAGGGTAAGTCCTGACAGTATCATTCTTATTTCGCCATTTATTCTTTCTGTCCCCATTTCTAAAATAAAAATGGTACAACTTCAGTCCATTGAGAGAAGTTTTCAAATGTTACAGATGGGCTTATACTGCATGTGGGCTTCTATTTACATGCTCTTCTGGATATAAGACAGGAACAAAAACCCTCTTTATAAATGTATTCATCCCCTTGAAAAAATACTGTAGGGGAATCTTTCCCCTTGGGTTGTACATTTCACTTTAAACTTACTTTTGGAATAAAATATCCTTTGAAGTGCACATCGCTGGTTGTTTCATGTGGAACATTGAGTGGAACTATATCAGCAAATCTTTGAATTTCATGAATAACAGCATTCGTGAAGGGCATTAGGGTGCGGTGGCTGTAGTTAGGGTGCACTGATCCGATTACTCTTGATATCTCATTGTGGACCTTTTCTTTATAAGGGATACAAGACTTTAATTGGAGTTCTGAGTACATTGTCCTATACACAACGTTATTTCGGACTTTCCCCATCACTAACATTACATAGTACAACTCTACTTTACACTCATATTTTGACGTTCACTTTTGCTTTTTATCTTCCCTTCTGTGAATCCCAGTCGGGTCCTGCTTATGTGTTTCCATTAACTGTCACTTTAAAGTCTCCTGTACTTTTTTTCTACCACCCACTTCTCTTTCCACCTTGTTAATTGTACTCTCCTGTGCCAATGCAATATTCTCAGATATAACATCTATACGACTAACTATAATGCCCTAAAATGGGCAAATTTATCCAAAATTCAAAATCTCAAATTTGATTATCTTTACCAATGTTTATTCTTAAAGGACATGGCACAAATACAAATAATCAAATACATAAAATTATGAAAACCCATTATCAAGAAACTTATGAATTATGGGAAGGCAATCTCCCATAGACTATTTTCTTCAAATAAATAAAAATTTTGAAAATGATTTCCTTTTTCTCTGTACAGGTATCGGATCCCTTATCTGGAATCCCATTCCCAATTTTATCCAAATA
Organism: Xenopus laevis; assembly: GCF_017654675.1. Taxonomy (NCBI): domain Eukaryota; kingdom Metazoa; phylum Chordata; class Amphibia; order Anura; family Pipidae; genus Xenopus; species Xenopus laevis. The sequence continues at coordinate 160,434,020 of NC_054379.1, forward strand.
ATTAGTGATGGGCGAATTTATTCACCAGGCGCGAATTCACAGTGAATTCCCGCGATTCGTCGCCGGCGCATTTTCGCCAGCGAAAAACTGACGCCGGCAGCAAAAACGAGTCGCCAGGGCCATTTCGCAAATTTTTCAGCGTTTTGCGAATTTCTTGGCAAATTCACGAATTATTCGACAAAGCGAAACGCCACTGATTCGCTCATCACTACAAATAATCCATTTTTTTAAAAAAAAAGATCAATCTTTTCTCTGTAGTAACAAAACAGTAACTTGTACTTGATCCCAACTAATATATAATTAATCCTTATTGGGAGCGAAACCAGCCTATTGGGTTTACATGATTTTCTAGAAGACTTAAGGAAAGATCCATTATCTGGAAAGCCCCAGGTCCTGAGCATTCTGGATAACAGGTCTCATACCTATAAAACAGTACCTTTTTCTTAAGATATAATTAATCCGTATTGGAGACAAAACAATCCCATTGGGTTTGATTAATGTTTAAATTATGTTTTAGTAGACTAAAGGTATGGAGATCCAAATACCCTTCTCCAGAAAACCCCAGGTCCCAAACATTCTGGATAACAGGTCTCATACCTGTAAAACATTTTTGTTATGTGAGAACGTGACACTAGGGATGCAGTCTGACGATGCCAAATAGGCTTTCCATCTGGATATGACCAGTATATAATATATATATATATATATATATATTTTTATATATATATATATATATATATATATATATATATATATATATATATATATATATATATATATATATATATATATATATATATATATATATATATATATATATATATATATATATATATATATATATATATATATATACTCAGTTCATTGGATAAGATAGGAAACAAACTGGTATATAGGATCATTATAACCAAAACAAAGATAACGCTTTTAAATTACCCTGAATATCTGGATATTTTATCATCAAAAGCAGAGCCCATCGGAGGGTAGTAGATGTTGTTTCCATTCCTGCTGTAAACAAATTCCTTACAAGTCTGATCAAATTTTCATTATGAAAGTATGAATGTGAATGTTCTGCTTCCTGTAGAAATGAAATAAATATATAGAAATAGAACAACTAACTGTTTTTAAGTTGTCTTTAAAATTCAAAGTACTGTAGGAGTTCATGACAAATCCAGAAATGACAGATATTTACTAGTCTTAGCCAGAGTCTAAGGCAGACACCCGCTTGGGAAAGGGAAGAATGCAGGAACTAGGCTTAAATACATAAAAGGATGCAGTGTCGGACTGGGATACCAGGGGCCCACCAGAAAACCTTAGGCTGAGGGCCCACTTTCCAAACTACTATACCTCCTCTCCTCACTCAACCTCTTTATTCTCTTAGTCTCTTTACTCTACATACTATACTCTATTCTTCCATTAGTAAGCCTCTTTGTTCTCATAAAGAAATAGGAAATGACCATGAAATAAGACAAATGGTCAGAAGCAAGAGGCCCACTAACAACTGGGCCCACCGGGAGTTTTCCTGGTATCCCGGTGGGCCAGTCCGACACTGAAAGGATGGCAAAACATGCAATGGGTGCCTAGAGATGACACCAAGGAGTCAAGGAACCCTGCAAATAGTCAAAACATTCATCAATGATGTCGAAATGTCAGCAAAAGTGTAGGCAGGGGCAGTGCCTAAAGCAGAATGTACCCAGAGACCAGAGCAAGAGATTGCACTCATCTCCAATTATGTTTCCTTCCTAGGACAACATTCTACTTAACAGCGTGGCTTCTATAATTTCGTTTATGTAGAATCGTTTTTTTCAAGCAGCACGTTATTCACCTCTTTTTGTTGTATGAGAAACACATCAATCAAACTCCTCTGATCATTTACATCTAAGTTTTTTAGATGTTCCACAAATGTGCTCCTAATAAAGCCATACATTTCTTCTATATTCTTCACAATGGTTTTGTGGTATCCAGGTAGAAATCCAAAGACAGGGAACATATTGTAAATCTAAATACAGACGGGAAACAAAATCAACATTCATTTTTATTAAAAGAAATACATGTTCTCTGTTTCTGCTGCAGGAACAAGTAGGTCATCAATAAGACCAATGGGATTCATCAAATATACTTGCCTCATCCAGTTAATGGCACGCCATAACCATTGGTAAAGAGTAATACCCCAGGCTATGTTAAGGTTGTATGTTTATTATGCCACTAAGATGATCATTGCATTTATTTATTTATTCATTGACAATGGGACTCCTCAACTGACCCTTCGTCTTCAGCCATCCCATTGAACCCCTTAGTTACACACAGTAATGAAACACAAGGAGCCAGAAATGGTGAAAATGGCCACAGCATTTATTAACATTTTATCAAATAAATTATTACCTTGCCAGCCTCACCCCAAGGCAATATTCAAAGCCAGAATTCCATAAGGGGTCGCTACTATGCTCTGCTGCTCCTCAGTTGAGATCAGCACTACTGTATATCATTATATCCACCACTGAGTATTAGGCTGCCTCTACCTACAGAGAGGATGTCCCCAAACTCTGCTACGAGCAGGAGCTGCATCTCCCACCATGATCTCCCTGCTGTCGGTCTGGAATCTGCAGTGTGTCGATGATAGGAAATCCAAGCAGGCTGTCACCCAGCACAAGCAGTAGTAGCGTCTGTATCAATCAACCCACTGTGCAGTCACAGGAGAGAACCTCCTTTCGCCCTCTTCTAAATTTACCTGTGCAGTACTCTGGCAAGGTCCTACCTTTGCTGTGACAAATAAAAACTTAAATACATTATCATATATCCACTGTTTTGATCCAGAGGAAGGCAAAAAACCCAGCCTGAAGCCACTGCCAATTATGCCCCAAGAGGGAAAAAAATCCTTCCTGACCCCAATGGCGATCGGAAACATTCCCTGGATCAAGCACTTCACATTCATTTAACATGAATAATAATAACATGCAAACAAACAAACACTCTCATGTTTATACTGTATAAACTACAATATAACAGTACATGCAGTAATACCTCCACATTTGCTTATTAATAGATAATATGGGAACATAAATAGAAACTCCTGACATTTCATCAAATATGCCAAAAAAGTGGTTGGGGGGTGGGTGGGATGTTTCTGCCTGCTCAGAAGATAAGGAAGTGAACAGCTTCTTCCCCGACATCACATCCCTCACATCCTTCTCCACCCCAGCCCAGCTTTCCCCTGCCTTAACTCATTCCTTCTCCCCCACTCACAGCTACATCTGATTCTGGCAATCTTTAAATATAAACCAGTGTAATCTGGCTGCTTGTCATTCGAATCCCTTGTCATGCAGCCCCTGCATTTATAGCTCCAGGGCTTTCCTTTATAAATTATATCCTTATAAACGGTGAGTTCTGATGTCATCAGTTATAAACGGTGAGTTCTGATGTCATCAGTTATAAACGGTGAGTTCTGATGTCATCAGTTATAAACGGTGAGTTCTGATGTCATCAGTTATAAACGGTGAGTTCTGATGTCATTTCTGTCACATGACTCACTGAAACTTGTGTATTATAATAAATAAAGTACCCCCAGTTGCAAAATATGAGAATATTAGAAGCTACCTCCGAGTTCCATGACCTGTATAAAAACTCTTGGCCTTCAGCCTCGTACTTTTATATGGGCATGAAACTCCTCAGTAAAGTAAAATAGCCTTATAATACACAAAAGCCATGAATATCCTGTAAATGATATCCTTATAAACGGTGAGTTCTGATGTCATCAGTTAAAAACGGTGAGTTCTGATGTCATTTCTGTCACATGACTCACTAAAACGTGTGTATTATAATAAATAAAGTACCCCCAGTTGCAAAATATGAGGATATTAGAAGTTACCTCGGAGTTCCATGACCTGTATAAAAGCACTCGGCCTCGTGTTTTTATATGGTCATGAAACTCCTCGGTAACTTATAATATCCTTATATTTTACAAGAGGGGGTACTTTATTCACTATATACAGTATTTTACAAGAGGGGGTACTTTATTCACTATATAATACACAAGAGCCACAAATGTCCTGTAAAGTATATATAAACGCTGCTTAGTGATGTCATGGGTTATAATCGGAGCTTAGTGATGTCATTTTTCACATGACTTACTGAAACTATAATAAAGTACCCCCTATTGCAAAATATGAGGATATTAGAAGTCACCTCAGAGTTTCATGACCTGTGTATGGTCATGGAACTCCTCGATAACTTATAATATCCTTAAATTTTGCAATAGGGGGTACTTTATTCACTATATATAATTTATAAACATGTGTTTAAAATTAGCTGTGTTGATAAGCAACATGAAGAAGTTTCCAGAGGGTTTAAAGAAATTGATAGTAAGGAGAACACCTGCTGTAGTCTTTACTTTAATATAAAAAGGGAACTTCAACATATTGGCTTCTTTATCTCTAGATTTGAGATTATTACCTGACTTCCTAATGTTTCTTAAAAATAGAGCCAACCAATCATGTCTCAATCCTACCCTCATAAGCCCTTCATGATTTTCAGGCCTGAGCAGTGTCGGACTGGGATGCCAGGGGCCCACCAGAAAACTTTAGATGGTGGGCCCACTTTACAAATTATTATTCCTATTCTCCTCAGTCAACCTCTTTATTCTCCTAGCCTTTTATATCTACTTACTATACTTTATTATTCCATTACTAAGCCTCTTTTTACCATAAAGAAACAAGAAATGACCATGAAATAGGCCAAATGGTTAGAAGCAAGAGGGCCCACTGACACCTGGGCCCACCGGGAGTTTTCCTGGTATCCCGGTGGGCCAGTCCAACACTGGGCCTGAGCATTGTTTTAGCTTGAGGACTGAGATTTGTCCCTGGCCCTTTCTTTCTCTTTTCCGTGCCCTGGTTGATTTTATCTGATTCTGCCTTGGTGTTGTTTCCATTCCTGCTTCTCCACCTGCTCAATCCTGTCCTGTTCAGATCTTTATCTCCATGTCTAGCTCCTTATTGGTCTTGGTCTGCTCCTTGCCTCCTATTCATGTATTGGGGATTTACAGCTAAATCCCTTACACCTGGAGGCAGTTAGGCATGTGAATGGATAAGAAGAAGGATTTCAGATAATAAACATTGATGAACTATGAGTGGAGGTATTTATTGAATGAGCAGTGATATAAGACATTGAAGTATTACTAAGGGATTTGCATGGCAGACCCAATACCTTGAGTTTTTATAGGGAATCAAATTTAAGCCATTTTCCCCAGTATCTGTTCATGCACTTCTATATTTACTGATAGAGTAACAAATATATTTCCCCCTAGATAACATACATACATTCTAAGTACACCTTAGATTCCTTTTTTCTCATGAGTGCTACCAAAGTAAGAGTCACAAGTTTTCATCTAAAGCACATTGACTACTCTACCAATTCATAAAGAAAAATTGTCTTACCGTAACCATGGGAGTTCCTAGAAGTCTAACATATTCAGTGCTCAAATGAATAAGTCTGAGCAATTCTGGGTCTTCATAATCCATGCGATGTCCCAGTAATATTGTCACAATGATGTTGGCCACTGATGCAGTTAATATGATGGAGTTATCAAATGGCTTCCCTGGAAACAAGGAGAACAACATACAAGGAATATCTTGAAATTAAAATCTTAAAATAAATTAATATTTGAATTATTCTACATATGACCTTTGATTGAATCAATTGCAATTCTGTTATGTATAAATTGTTGCCTTAAGCATATGGAGACAATGTGAGTCTTCTAAGGTTTCATATGAGCTACTGTATAAGTCATACTGATGCCAAAGGATGGTCTATAAAATAGGCAAACTAAGAAAAGAATTGTTTGATTGATTGCTATTAAACAACTGCCTTCTGCTAGGAGTCCTTTTCATATAATCTATATACAAATTTAAATTCATACAACACCTTTAAAAGATGCAAAATGTTGAATCAGGTAACTGCATTCCTCAACGATTCTCTCTTCTGTGGTGCTTTTGCCCATCCCAAAATCTTTCAGAGTTGCGATTGTAAATCTCCTCATTGTTTTCCAGTTTTCACCATTTGAAAAGGTGATGCCTAAAAGTGAATTTCAGTTTTCAAAGACAAAATAATCATTTAAGGATACAATCTTAAATGAGAAATGTTCAATAAAAACAATAGAGAACATGGAAGAGCAAGGCGGTTTGTCTTAAGTCAACCATTTGGTTAAAGTTCTTCCGGGAGAATCAATATAATCAAGATGGACATTCCTCTTAGTTTTTTATACTTATTTCAGACTTTACTGATGACTATTCCCAATCTATATTTCAGAATATACATTCTGCAATATTAGACTTTGTCTAGGGCAAGAAGCCAGCACAGCAGAAATATTTATATTTGATACAACACAAGGAAAAAGGTGGCTTAGGATTGCCAGACTTGTATAACTATCATGTAGCAGCAGTTCTACAAAGGATGTTCGATATTTTCTTTTCGTCAGATTTTTAAAATATGGATGAAGATAGAACAGCATCATCGGTAATATGTTTAGGCTCTTCTTTTTCCTGCCTTGCTCTTGGCTTGTCCACCAGTGACCTGGTGTTTTCATTCTGTCTGCATTGCCTCTACTCAATGGGGCAGATTTATCAAGGGTTGAATTAAAAAATACTCATTTGAAATTCAAATTTTTCCATTTTTTATGGTCAAAACTTGACTAGGAAGTTATTCAAATTCAATTTGAGTTTTAAAAAAAATTCAAATTCAATTTTAAAGATTTAACATACTCTGACCCTAAGGGCTAATCCACACGGGGAGATAGCGACGCGTTTGCGGTCGCGGCGACAAAGCGCCGCGACAGTCGCCGCGACCGGCGCAGGCGACAGTTTTGTATGGGCGCCTATGTTAAAACGCCTGTGCTAACCACACGAGGCGATGCGCTTTTCAACAGTCACCTGAAAAAGCCTGGCGAGGCATTATATATTGACAATTTAATACCCACCCCACAGCCCTTTTGAATAAATTTGGATTAGTGTTAATCTATTTAATTATGTGGATTTTGAGATTTTTGATGGCAGACTCTCTACAATTGATTTGAGAAATACTCATATATACTTATTAAAAGAGCTTTTAAGATTGACATTTTCTACTTGGGTACAGATCCATATTTACATTATTTACAAACTATCAGGTCAATGAGTTCACACATAGTGCGATATGGGTTTAGGGATCTATTTTTAACTACCAGTATGTTGTATATATATTTTTTAAAAAAAGCACTAATTAAGGTTGTTACCTTTGAATGTTGGTTTTATTATTGAAAATTAAAAATTAAAAATTAAAAACTAAAAATCAATTATTTTAACAGTTATACTATGTGTAACCAGCAGGGGTCACCATGCCCTTAGGTATAAAAAGTGTCTATGGTGGTTGTGATGTATGCCTATGATTAAGGGATTGTATCCCGAAACGCGTAGGGCCTGTTGATCCCTATTTTTAGCTTGTAATAAAGTACCTTTTCCTCTTCAAGTGGAGTGCCGTCCATTTCCTTTGGCATAGTGTGTATATATATATCAAAACAGGGGGGTTGTGGGAGCACTCTAAAGGCTTTAAAGTATATATATATATATAAGTATAATAAATGCTATTGCATATGTACCCAAAACAGGGGTTATTTTGTTACAAAGTTATGATCATAAAATTGATAAGCCACCATACCACGTCAAGGTAAACCCCGAATGGCGGTCCCTAACTTGTTTTATATTTAATGTGCATTTTAGCATTACCTGTAATCAATGTCCGTTGAACGCTGTTTTTTCACTGAGGGCTAAATCCTCCCCAGCCAGCAATCAGGCTTTTAAAGGAGAGATATTCCCAAAACAAACGCCCAATTTTAAAAGCATAGGATCACCACTAGTTTAAAGGGGGGGTATGGGGTGCTACAACCACTGAAGCTATGCCACAGCTTCTGGCTAAATATACAATATCAAAACAGGGGGGTTGTGGGAGCACTCTAAAGGCTTTAAAGTATATATATAAGTATAATAAATGCTATTGCATATGTACCCAAAACAGGGGTTATTTTGTTACAAAGTTATGATCATAAAATTGATATGCCACCATACCACGTCAAGGTAAACCCCGAATTTTATGATCATAACTTTGTAACAAAATAACCCCTATTTGGGTACATATGCAATAGCATTTATTATACTTATATATATATATATATACTTTAAAGCCTTTAGAGTGCGTTTGGCACCCTTGCCTGCCCTTGTGGGAAGTCCTGGCAGCACCCGACTGGCTAAGGGCCGAGTCTAAATCCAAAGGTGACTGCTAAAGGCAGACAGGGATCCAGTCACTCCCCTGGGGTTTAGGTTTGCCATACGTGACACTTCTCCTTGCTCCAACCTTTAAACATTGCTGTTCTTTTCCCTATCCTGATCTTGGTCTCCTTAATCTCCTGAATATGTTGTTCTCAGCCTTTCTGTCCAGTCTTCTCGCTTTGCTAGCGTTCTGCCTGCTTTACCAAGCCTAATAATCTTTGATTGAATGGTATTTTTAATACAAAATGAATATGTGTGCTGCTTACAAGAACCAAACATAACAATACACAATTTATAGTGATGGAAAAAAAACTTACCCAGTCCCTTTTCTAAATTCTTAGTAACTGGCATATAGGCTCTCCCCCCAAACTCCTCAGCATAGTTAACAAGAGCATCTTTTACCATTTCATATCCAACCAAAATCACCATTTTCTTCCTGCCAATCTGGACACTGAACACCGGGCCATATTTTTTAGACAGCTTTAAAAGAAAATCAGATCAAATGTTAAGTGACTTGTTACATTGTGAACCAGCACCATAGCATTTAGAACAATGGGCCCCTGAGGAGGCCTGAATGGGTGAAACGCGCATTGGGCCAACTACTCTAGGACTCACGGACTTCCTCTCATTGTCTAGCCCGATCAACAAATATTGCTATAGGAACACATTGTTCTGGGGATACACTTCTTGGTATATTCTTAATGTGTATCTTCAGTACAGGAGTTTCTTCTTCTCCTATCCTTTATCAGTCATGGCATAAACGAGGCCAAAGCTTTTATTAACAGACAATAAGATAAGAAATAAATACATATATTAACAGTAAGCTAAAGTGCAACATCTTAACCCAATAACATGACACAATATTATATATTATACTCCCACAGGAATGCTTGCCAACAAAAACTACCAAGGTGGCCGCTTGCCATGTCAACTAGCTTTTGCAACAGAATCAGGAGGCCAAGTAAGAGCATGCAAACTGTAATGCACCACCTGGGATTGACACTCGTGGACCAAACACGGGGGGCTTTCTAATACAGTCTAGGCTGATTTTCTTAAAGGAGCCCAATTTTCTTTCATAAAGGGCTCATATGCTTATCATGTATAATTATAGTTAAGAGGTGAATGTACACACTCAAATTATATAACTTTCCATGACCAGAACCATTGGAATTCTGAACCTCATGCTCTAAGATAGAGTCCGAATGTCCTTCAAGAGGTTCTCCTGGTGCAACCGGGACATAATGAGCTCCAGCCTACTGACTATTGAATAAGACACAAAGGCTTAAGGGAATTCTTTACTTTATACCTGGCACTGACAAGACGTACATGATCACTTTGCATTGTGCACATTCTGACCTGATGTTTTGTTCCCCAAAATGTGGGCACAGTTGAGAGACATGTAAATATATACATAACCAAATATAACCACATTTGCAAGGCAACCTTAAGTCTTAAGTGAGTCTGGAGTCATTGTTAGGGAACCAATGATGTGGGAAGTCATGGGCAACTAGAGTTATTTATAAATCCCACTAGTGATGAGCGAATTTATTCGGCAGGTGCAAATTTCTGTGTTTCGCCTCCGGCGAATAAATTTGCGAAATTGTGAATCGGATGCCCATTGACTTTAATGCGTGTCAAATGTTGCATTTGCTGGCGTCAATTTTTACCACCGCAAATTGACGCCGGCAGCAGAATTCATGTTTCACAAATTTTTCTCCTGTTTTGAGGTGAAGTGAAACAAGACAAATTCGCCCATCACCAACTCCCACCATTGCAAAGACAAAATCACTGAACCATATAGTACAGCTGGGGGAGTCCAACATCTTTGTACACACCCCCATACTGGTCAGTATAAACTCTCAGGGGAGTCTATTCCTTAGCTTTATGGCTCTAATTGTAAAACTCTTCTCCAGCTGAAAATTAAGTTGTTTGCTTACTTACCTCTATGTAAGTCCGTTGAGGCTTTTTCAAGTCTATGCTGAATACGTTTCCAACCAGGGGCCAGCATTTGGGCCCAGGGGGAAAATTATTCATCCGATTTCTTAAAATGTTTAAAATATATATAACTGTTAACACCAGGACAGAAGATGTTGCCAAGGAAAATATAAAATCCATGTTTGCGGATATTCGGAATCTAAAGAGCTCAGGCTGCTTCTCCGTAGTGTCCCACTGGTGAAATGTTTTATCAGAGGATTATTTTTGTTGCTGTAATCTTTAATCTATTTTGTTGCTGTAATCTTTAATCTATTGGGCAATACTACAAAGAACCCATGACAAATTGGAGTCCAGATCTTGTTACTAATATAGCAGGCTTGTACTTGTTGGGACGCCTCTGTGATTTGGTTTTAATACAAGTATATATATATATACGCACGCACGAACGCCGCACACACACACACACACACACGTCAAGGAGATCCGCACACCAGTTTTTCTTTTTATTGTATATTTATTCCACTGTGCATTCCAACATTTCGATCCACACTGGGATCTTTATCAAGTGTGGATTGAAACGTTGGAATGCACAGTGGAATAAATATACAATAAAAAGAGAAACTGGTGTGCGGATCTCCTTGACAAGTATGTGTACATTTTAGATCAAGCACCCAGCACATATGTTCTGGATTTGAGTGCGGATACACACCTAAACTATATATATTGTGACATGCCACTGGCTGGCACATGCACTTTTTGGGGGAATTAGCGTTTGGTAGGCAGGTAGCGTAGAATTTGGAGCTTAGAGACAGGGACACTAAGGTTTAGGACAAAACACAGCTTTATTAAGCACTGGGCATTCCCAACAAAAAGGCAAAAACTCTCACCCTCTTGCACTTTGAAGTATTTGGGCTTCACACTCAGCCCTGCTGGATTACCCTCCTGGGACCCAGACTCATTAGCCTCTGCCAGTCCTTTTCTCTTTCTTTCCCCACAAAGGATTTAGGCTCCAAACTCTGGAACTCTCTTGCTGGCATCAAAGCTCCTTCTGCCCAGCTCTGTCTCTCACAGCCCCTCACTTCCCTGGAGAGCCCTGAGTTGTGCTCACACAGCCCTTTTACATTGCCAGGTAGATCCTCTCTCAGCTTCCACTTAATTACCTGGCTGAGAGGGAATATTAACCCTACCTGAGCCCAGTATCTCTCTGCACCACCTATCTTGCAGTTTAAATGTACTTTTTTCCATCTACTTTCCTGCAAGTCAGTGGTGTTTTCCAAACACTTTGTCACATATCCTCCCCCTCTGTTTCGACCCACAGGGTGGAACATTTTTATCACATAAGAACCCCTTCTCTTTAAAGGCAATGTTTCACTCTCTGTTCCTTTAATTAAAGGGCTAGGGACCTGCTTGTCCATAGTGCATCCCTTGAAAAGGGATCTTGGGGCCTTTCTTTAGCCTGCAAGAGATTTAACACATGTGTTCCTATGGAGGAAGTCACACACCATTCAGTCTCCTGCTCCTGATCAATTAGGGCAAGATCAGGCACACAAGCTTCAGTGTCTTTGTTCACACCATGAACACTTTGCATTTTACATTCATGGGTTGTAGGGTGCTTTTTACCAGAGATTTGTGTCACACACTCTGACACACAATCAGACACACAGTCTGTAGGCAACCTACACTTGACCTCCTCTGTATCGGGTCTTATCTCACATGCCTCTTCAATAGGCTCAACTGGTGCTGAATCTGTCACTTTCACTCTCACAGTGGGGACAGGCACACTCAACCCATCCTTTTGCTCTTCACTGCCATACCACTTTTTTGTTACACTTTGGGAATCCAACCACACGCCAGGCATTTCCCAATTGTTTGGTTTTTCGAGTACCTTCAGGACTGCAGTATTTCAGTTTTCAAAGGAATCTTCCTTTGAACTAGGGGTTTATGGTCACACACAGCTACTCATGCTGACACTTCGCCTTTAAACTCATTATCACATTCAGAAGCTTTGTTGCTAGCAAAACCCTTGCTTGCAGTTTTACTGGCAGTTTGTGCCTTTAAGTCACACTCAGGCACACTTTGCTTCTCAGCACAGTTTACTAGGGAATTTTCCACTTCACATACCTTTCCTTCTCCAGAACACTGTGTTTCAACTCTGACACAGACGGGCTCACTGGAGAACAGTTCTATGGTTGACACCTGCACACACACAGATTCAGGCGGCAGTTCCACAACATCATTTGCACATTGGCTATGTTCACACACAGCTTGGCAGTCAAAGAGTTCAGGTCTCTCATCTGACTTCTCACTTAAAGGGCACCTATCACAGCCAAAATCAAACATATATTAACAATCTGACCAGTACAACATAAACATGTTTAATCAAACTACAGGTTTTAAAAAATCCCTTACTTTGTCAAATAGGTTCTTTCCCTGAGGGAGGCCATACTGTGACTATAACAGAGACTGTAATATGCAAATTTCAGGAGCATGCTCAGATTGTAACACTGCTTTGAGTATTCTACCCAGAATGCCTTGTTTTAGTAAACTCCTCCACTAGAAGTATCAGGAGATTTCCCTATCTTGTCCCCTGCTGGTGATGTTATTATGCAAATGAAGGGCACACAGTAACTTCCAGCAGGTGGCAGCACTACTGAACAGCAGCTAACACACAGGTTTGGCTGATTTGAAAATAGCTTAGAAGGGTCGATAAGCAACAAGAAATTTCAACTGAGCATGTGCGAGATTTCAGAGCTACAGTTATCTGGGAAGATATAGGTAGGAGGAGCCAGTGAAATCCAAGATGGCTGCCTCAGCTAGAACTGCAGGGGAGATAGGGGAGATCTTGCAGAAGGAATAGTGAGCTGATCATTTACATTATACAAACAATTCTAACTATTTTAAAAATCGGATTTTTTGAACTTTCACATAGTGTATTTACTTAGGAAATGATTTTAGTTATGATTGGTGCCCTTTAACACACTTTCAGGCGTCTCATTCCCACAGTTCTGATTGTACACTTCAAGCATCCTTTGTATTGCAAGATATGGAGCACAATTGTCTGTAACATGCTCTATACTAGAACCATGGTTGCACCTTTCCCCTTCAATAAGCTCAGTCATTTTAACTATACCACCTGACTGAGATAGCTCATTAATATGCTCCTCCCCTTTAACACCTTCAAGAGATAAGTTACTGCAGGGCAACAAAGAGTTACTCTCTCTGGGATTTAACCCTTCGATTACTGAAGAGCCTGAAAATGCGATGTTCAACAGTTTCCCGTGCAGACTCTCACCAGCAGCAGCTGCAAAATCTTTTTTTAATAGAGCTGCACATTCCTTACCAGTCACACAGGCATTGGGTTCAGGTTTAACACATTCTATTCAGTTTAAACTCACTTCATCATTCACACTGGTTTTGTTCTCACTCGCTACACACCACTCAGTGAGCTCCCCTGAATATCTAAGGGACCACTATGAGTTGGCTGGGGGTCTCTACCTGTATAAACTTGATCACACATAGGGTTGCCACCTGGCCGGTATTTTACCGGCCTGGCCGGTAAAAATGATGGTTGATCCCAATGTTATTAATAGGGAAAAAAGAAAAATATATAGGAAGGCCGGTATTTTTTTCCAGAAAAGGTGGCAACCCTAATCACACACCAGCACTTTACTCAAGTACTGGTTACATGTCTCCATTATTTTGGTAAACACATCCGCAGCCTGTATATAGGGGCAAGTTTCAGCAGTATGAGCTGGGACAAAATAACGGGTGCATTTTACAGGTTTAGTTTTACTCACAACCTCAGATTTGTACACCCCCTCAGTCAAGTCATACACGGTGCAGGGCTTCGGCTTCACCTCACCTGTAAAACATTCCCCAAAGGAATTCCCAACATTCAGAGAACTTTTCTCCCTTTGCTTTAAACCCTCATGTAGCAAAGCACCAACACATTTCTCACTTTCTTGCAGAATCGCCTGCTCTGCTTTCAGGTGTTCCCCACTGTGAATTACCTCTTTCACCTTCTCTAGGGGAACATTTACATTGGGGGTCACCCTTTCACTTTTTACTATGGGGGTCACCTCACACCCCCAGTCACACACGTAAGATTCACATCAGGACATTTGTCAGCAAAATTTCACATAACATTCTGCATATCACGGACATTATTCACCACCTGGTTTTATTGTCCAACTTTCAGTGGTTTGTTGTTTCCCCACAACTCCCAGAATAGGGCAAAGTCTGTTCCCAGAACAATTTCCTCCTCCCCCTCACTGGCAACTACAAGTGAATGGACAACTGTCTCCTTGGTGGTTTCAAAACTTAAACATTCAGTCTGTACAAAGTTCTCTTGTATATCAGGGACCTCCTGTCCCACTAGAACAAACAGTAACAGATTATGTAACACCACCGACTCCGTGGATTTAATGTTTAGTGTGACCCACAGTGAAATCCCATTCACTTTTAACTCCACAGACTTTTCAACAGTCCCAGTGCATTCTGGCTGCACACTTAACACTTTAGTTCCCAGGACCTTGCCTTTCCTCCCACAGTCCCAGTCTTTTATCCCTCTAGCCTGCCTTTTACATTGCCAGGTAGATCCTCTCTCAGCTGACACTTAATTACCTGGCTGAGAGGGAATATTAAGGGTAAGGCCACACGTGGAGATGCGGCGATGCGTTTTCTATAGTCGCCCCAACTTTGGGTGACTATTGAAAACGCATCGCCGTGTGTGCATTAGCGCAGACGACTTTGCATTGCAGCCTATGGGGAAAAACGATGAGGCAGTTCGGGGAGATAGTCGCGCAAAAGACGAGGCGATTAGTCGCCAGGCGACAAAATCTCCCCGAATCTCCTTGTGTGGACTAGCCCTAACCCTACCTGAGCCGAGTATCTCTCTGCAACACCTATCTTGCAGTTTAATTGTACTTTCCTGCAAGACAGTGGTGTTTTCCAAACACTCTGTCACTATATATATATATATATATATATATATATATATATATATATATATATTTATATAACGATTATATAACGATGAAAAAAGAGGAGTTTATCCCCATATTTTAGCAGAATGAATTGTTGCTCATATTGGTGCATAAACAAATTGGCATAGGCTGGTGCCATTGCTGTACCCATAGCAGTGCCCAATAGCTGTAAATAATAATAATTTTCTAATCTGAAATATTTAAGTGAAAGAGTCAATTCGAGGAGTCGCAAAATAAAAGGAATTGGGGGACCATTTGAATTGCTAAATTCCTCAAGGGATTTGTTTACTGCCCTCAACCCAAGATCATGGGGGATGATGATTTATGAACTAACAACGTCCATGCTCGCCAGAATACATGGACCCCCTAAAGGCAATATCAAATTCTTAAGACACTCCAGTTCCTTAGGTAAGGTGTACAGCACTGGACATTTGGGATGTAAATGTATCGAAAATGTATCGAAAAGTCTTTCAATTGAGCATTAATAATATCATCATTGAAGGCTTTCAAAATAAGGCTATGCACTTTACTTTTAAAGCGCGAAAGTGGGTCACCGGGTAAACAAATATACACATTTGGTTCCACAAGCAGCTCCACAATGTCAGCTTTATAGTCACAGTAATCCATTAACACAATCCCTCCCCCCTTGTCCGCAGGGCGGATAACAATGCTGTTATCACTCGTGA